>NW_003314269.1:3194671-3196843 GCF_000143415.4 Selaginella moellendorffii
ATACTAATATAGGCCGTGGGGGTGAAAGCCCAAAGTGATAATCTTTTGGGGCAAGGGGGGGGGGGGGGGGGGGGG
Organism: Selaginella moellendorffii; assembly: GCF_000143415.4. Classification (NCBI taxonomy): domain Eukaryota; kingdom Viridiplantae; phylum Streptophyta; class Lycopodiopsida; order Selaginellales; family Selaginellaceae; genus Selaginella; species Selaginella moellendorffii. The sequence goes on from NW_003314269.1 coordinate 3,194,747, forward strand.
TCTGCAAAGGGTTCCAAAGGTATAGTAGGGATAATGAGACTAAAAACCCAATATTGAAGGAATTCTCCAGTGATGCTCTCTCTAGTAGTGCTTCCAAACTGCGTTATTGTTAGGATTGGGACTAGGGGTTAGTGGCCTTGGATGGGAGTGAATATGGACTCAAGGGGTCCTAAAGAGGCCTCTCAAGGAAGTGGTTAAGAGCAATTCACACTTTCAAAAGGGAAACTAATTGTGGTGTTCCTAGCTTATATGGAGTGGTGCCCTATTTAAGTACTATGTAGCTCATTGATCTTTGTTCCTTCTTAGGGGCTTGGGCCTTCCCTTTAAGATTGAAGTTGGGGAGTACAGGCATTCATACCGTGCTATTAGGCCATGGTGTTTCCCCCCCAGGTCCCGAAGTAGGAGATGCATCCAAGGCTTGGGATTTAAAAGGTTTTACGATCAAGTTTTGTCATACTAAAGGATGTTAGGAACTTAAAAGTTTAGTGTGTTTGGCTCCTTGTGCCTACGAGGTGTGTATACAAACTTTAAGTCTAGTTTAAACTAAGGAGGGGAATTGGGAGAGAATTTGGGAATCCCTACATGGATGGGTAACATCTTATTATTTGTGAACAAATAGTTGAATCCAAGTATGTCTAAGTAGGAGTTAATACAATATGCAAGAACTTTGGCAAAGGAATTTAGCTAAGGCCAATGCAAAGGTGGTCGGATAGACGAGATAAGTTGACAAATTCAAAAAGGAAAAAAAGAAAAGCTTACAATTTGGTATTATAGCCTTTTTCTCAGTTCTAATGAAGGATAGACGTGGATTCCTAGGAGATAGTTAAGGTAGGGCATAAATGAAATAAGGCAGATACAAAACTTCCTTCATAGATAGAGCCTTCGGTCGAACAAAAGGCTATGAATAAAAAATCCCTGCATGAGGAGGATTTCAATAAAGAAACTTCCAAATAGAAGTCTGGTGGTGAGGTTCAGTCATTCAAGGTTCGATTAAATATTCTGGAAGGATAAATGGCATAAACCAATACCCTATTAAAGACCCTCGTATGCAAGTTGAAGTGTGATAAGAAGTAGAAAAAAAAACAAAAGATTGCAAATGTTGATAATGTAGAAGGCATGGACTTTTCGGCGAGGATTAAAGCAAGACCAAACAAAGTTAAATAAACTGAAATAAAGTTAGTCCCTTAAGTAGTTCCCAAGTACAAACCAAAGCCCCCACCAGTCTTCAAGAGAGTGGATGACTGACTATAAAGTGGTTAAGGATTGATTTTATGATATGGAGGATTATTTTGAGTGTTGCATTTCCCAAGCTTGGAAAAGGTCCTATATGCAAAACCATATTTAATAGATAATACTAAGTTTCTTTTGTGTGTAAAATAGGGCAACAAAACAAGCCAATGAAAGACCGATAGCCACTTAAGAAGATATACAATTTATATTCTTACAAATGTTACTCTACACCTAAGGGATAAGTTGAGTAGGTTGAAGTAGATAGGAACCATTTAAAAGTGTGTGAATGTGTTTATAGCCAAAAGGATCCTTGTCATACATATAAGTGATATAGACATGTTCCATACTTTCATATTAGGTTTGCAAACCTAGGCTCGGGGTGAGGTGATGCACTAGAACCCAACCAAGTACAAGAAAGCATTAGATGTAGCTATCAAGGTGCATTTCAGTGATAACTTAAGAAAATGGAATACGATAGAGTGTGGGTTAATATTTAGCAAGGGAGCCAATTAAGAGGGACATATGGCAAAAGGAAATTCAAGAAAAATTTCTCTAAAAATAAATTTTTAGGGTTTTAGAAAGGTAGATTTGGTGGCCAAAGAGCAAATATGTGGGGAGTTAGGTGAAAAGGGACAAACCCATTAATAAAAAAATTAAATTTAGTAGTAGTGTGGGGAACAAAGTATGCTATAATTGTGAAAAAGTGGGACCCCAATATCGCACTAAGTTAAAATTCAGCACAGCCTATCACCCACAAATAGGTAATAAGTATTGGATCAAGTATTATAGCAAGGACACTTAAGGTGGTAAAGTGGTTTATTGCCTTTGACTTTGTCAAGAGACGAGAAGACACACTTTATGTTCCAT
>NW_003314269.1:3197353-3362400 GCF_000143415.4 Selaginella moellendorffii
ATCCAAGACTGAGTCCAAGATTCAAGATCAAGTCCTAGACCGAGTCTAAGATTAAGTTTAAGATTGAGACTGAGTCTAAATACTAATACAAGTCATGGGGTGAAAGCCCAAAGCAATCGTCTCCTTGGGGTTGGGAGGGGGTGGGGGGGGGGGGGGGTTGTTATAGAGAGTTCCAAAAGGACTTAGTTTTGAAGAAATTTTCTAGTAATGCTTACAAATTAAGTGTTGAGGTTAGGATTAGGGGTTAATGGTTTTGGGTGGGAGTGAGTATAGATTCAAGAGGTGCTAAAAAAATTTCCCAAGGAAGTGCTTAAAAGCAACTCCCACTTCCAAAAGGGAAACTAACTACAATTTTTTTGGCTTATGTAAAGTGGTGCTTTAATTAGGTACCATACAACTCATTAGTCCTCACTCCTTCATAGGGGTTTGGGCCTTCTCTTTTGGACTAAAGTGGGGGAATAAAGGCACCTATACTAGGCTATTATGCCATAATGTTTCCCTTCAAAGTTATGAAGTAAGAGATGTATTCAAGGCTTGGGATTTAGAGGGTCTTATGATCAAATTTTGTTGTACTAAGGGATGTTAGAAACTTAAAGGTTTGGTATGTTTAACTGCTTGTGTTTGCCGAGAGTGTAGCTGAACTTTAAGTCTAGTCTAACTCGGGGAAGGGGATTAAAAAAGAATTTAGGAATTTGTGAATAGATGGTCAACACCTTGTTGCTTATGTAGTGAATAGCTAAATCTAAGTAGAAACTAATACAATAGATGAGAACCTTAGTGAGGGAATTTAATTGAGACCAAGGCAATAGTGGTCAGATAGATGAGGTAAACTAGTAAATTGGAAAATGAAAATTTATGACTTATACAAAAATTATCATCCTAGCTTGCTTTGCCACTACTTGTTCAATAACTCTTTGATGAAATAACTTTTTCTATGGTGCATTCAGCCACTATCACCCCAAAATAACAAGAAACACAGTGAAATATCAAAATCATAGTTGCATATTAAGAAGCTAGTGCACTGAAGAAGAGTAGAACTTTATATGAAAAGGTATGTCTTTTAGATGGATCTAGGAGGAAGTAAATAGCATTAAGAAAACTCATTAATATTTGCATTCTCACAAATCTACTTACTGGGGGGGTGGGGGGGAAGGTTGCTATAGAGAGTTCCAAAATGACTTAGTTTTGAAGAAATTCTCTAGTAGTAAGTGTTGAGGTTAGGATTAAGGGTTAATGGTTTTGGGTGGGAGTGAGTATAGATTCAAGAGGTGCTAAAAAAATTTCCCAAGGAAGTGCTTAAAAGCAACTCCCACTTCCAAAAGGGAAACTAACTACAATTTTTTTGGCTTATGTAAAGTGGTGCTTTAATTAGGTACCATACAACTCATTAGTCCTCACTCCTTCATAGGGGTTTAGGCCTTCTCTTTGGGACTAAAGTGGGGGAATAAAGGCACCTATACTGGGCTATTATGCCATAATATTTCCCTTCAGGGTTATGAAGTAAGAGATGCATCCAAGGCTTGGGATTTCCGAGAGTGTAGCTGAACTTTAAGTCTAGTCTAACTTGGGGAAGGGGATTAAAAAATAATTTAGGAATTTGTGAATAGATGGTCAACACCTTGTTACTTATGTAGTGAATAGCTAAATCTAAGTAGAAACTAATAAAGAATTTAGGAATTTGTGAATAGATGGTCAACACCTTGTTGCTTATGTAGTGAATAGCTAAATCTAAGTAGAAACTAATACAATAAATGAGAACCTTAGTGAGGAAATTTAACTGAGACCAAGGCAATGGTGGTCAGATAGATGAGGTAAACTAGTAAATTGGAAAATGAAAATTTATGACTTACACAAAAATTATCATCCTAGCTTGCCTTGCCACTACTTGTTCAATAACTCTTTAATGAAATAGCTTTTTCTATGGTGCATTCAGCCACTATCACCCCAAAATAGCAAGAAACACAGTGAAGTATCAAAATCATAGTTGCATATTAAGAAGCTAGTGCACTGAAGAAGAGTAGAACTTTATATGAAAAGGTATATCTTTCAGATGGATCTAGGAGGAAGTAAATAGCATTAAGAAGACTCATTAATATTTGCATTCTCACAAATCTACTTACTAGCATGATAAAGCAAGTATTGTAATAATGGAAAAAAAAATCTAGTATATGAGCTCTTTTGATCTCCCTTACAAAATATATCCTTTAATATTGAGTTTGTCTCCAATCTAAATCCAAGAAATATTGCTCTATATGTGCTCTTTGCCAACATCTTTGACTTGCCTTCTCAATTAGATTGAGCTTCCAAGGAATAGCCCAAGTGCTAGGGCTGCATAAGGTAGTTCTGCACCACAATAATATCTCTATCTTCTTAGATCATAAGTGTTATGCATGTTTTTCTAATGTGATTTGAAAAATACAAAGCTAGACACCCTATCACCTATGCCATAAGCTTAATAACTGTATTTTCTATGAATGGTTAAGAATTATTTTTAAAGGTATATTATAATTTTTTGATTCTGAAAGGTCATCCATCCTAGTACTACTTAAACCCAAAGACACATAACCTTAAGTATCCTAGACCTTTAATCGATAGGAAAAGATAGTGCACTCTTGTTTATTAGCCTTTTACATTTATATTTGAACATTTATAGATTGTATTTTGAATTGTTTAAGCTCACGCCCTCGTGAATTAAAGTTGAAAGCCATAACTCTTTTGAGAGCCCCGCTCCCTTAACACTCTATCCCTTGGGTTAGACCAAATTAGACTATTAGATAATAATTTTAATATGTGGTGTGACCTCTTTAATACTAAATATAAGCTTTTGAAATTGAACTTTTTATAGTACTATTCAAACTTAATGACACTTAACCCTAAGTATCCCAGTGCACTTTTGTTTTTAGGCCCTTTCCTTTTATATTTAAACCCTTATGGATCATCTCTTAAGTCATTCTATTTGCTTGTTTATATATATATAAAATGATGATATTATGCTAAACCCATCTGTAACCTTTTGAATTTAGACTTCCAAGATGTCACTCAACCCAATATTATTCAAACCCAAAAATGTTTAACCCAAATATTCCAAGACATATAACCAATTGAAAAAGGGGGTGGACTCTTGTTCATGGACCCTTTCCCTCTATATTTAAACCCTATGGATTATCTTTCAATTTGTTCTTTTTGGTTGCTTACACTATTTTACAATTATTATTTTTATAAGGCAAATAATGTATTATGCATTGTATGCAACATTTTTGTCACAAATATGATTTTGGGTGTTGAAGGATACTTGTTGGCCTATTCTTACAAACACTTTCTCCTTACTACTATGACACCAAGAGATCAGTACTCCTAGTTCTTTATATTAGCCTCTTTTGTCCAAGTGTTACTAAATTGGATCTAGTATCTTTACTTAGCCAAATAAACATAAAGTATAAACTCTTATATATTTATTGTTATGTATACTCAATTTTTTTTTTAGTTCTCTTTCGCTCTGTTTTGTACTGACTTGGCAAGAACTTTCGTGTATTGAGCCAGTCCCTTAGGATCACTACATAATAGCCTATTGTGTCTGTTAGACACCTCTGTTATTATGCCCTTAGTTCCAAAGGTATAGTAAGTACAATTGCTAGAAGTATAACTGACCATTTGATATGTTAATTTAGCCCTTACAACTCTTTATTTTATATTTGACTTGGGTCTAAACTTAAACTCTATGTTACTTTAGTTAGTGGGGTACCCACCTCTTAGAAGTGACCAGTATACTAAAATTGTGTTAAATTTTGTTTGACACTAATTTGCATATAGGAGCTTGATACAAGGAGCTGATGTTAGTAGAAGATATTGAGTGTATATTACACCTGTGTAATGGGCTTGGGGTTCAATTTCAAATTTAGGTATGCTACATTTTTTAATAGTAGTGTCATTCCTATTTATTAATCTAATTAATCAAATATAAATTATAATTATAAACATGTTTATATTTTATAAACACAAAACTAATATTATTGCATTTCAACCATTAGATGGTAAAATATATATGCTAAATCATATTTTTTATCACTTGAGAGTAATGGTCAAGCTATTGTACTCAACACATACCACATACCACAACCTAAGACACTTCTTAATATGGTAAAAGGCTTAAATGTCAAAAGTGCAAAGTATTGAAGAAAAACTTTTGTATGGTGGAAGATTTTAATTCGTCTTTTTTTTGTAAAAGTTATTTCTATCATAAAAGCCAATATTTTTATAGTAAATAGTTGTAAGCTCAAAAACCTAATCAAATGTTTCTACTTTTTGGGTTAGCATTGGTAAGGGTTGCCTGGATATTCTAGTATATTTTATCATCTAACCATAATTTAAATTAATCTTGTGTTTATATTTATATATAAACTTTCTTAAACTTTAAATTAATTTGCTCTATTATGTATGCTGCCCTCAAAATATTAGCTATATGTATATGGTATGAATATCAAGTATACAATTATTATATATTCTACTCTAAAACACCAAATTCAGTTTATATACTTTACTTTTAGAAATAGTACTATAATTTAGTTTAATTGATTAAGGTTTTAATTTAAAATAGTTAAAGAGTCTTAAAAACAGTATATTATAAAAAGTGTTTTTTATATTTCTATAATTTTTACTAAGATATTTCTATGTTTAACACTTGGCTTAATAAAACAGCCTTATTTGCTAATATATAAAGAAAACTAACTAAAAAAGTTTTCTTATAGAACATTAATGGCAACCTATTTATATTTTATGTTATTGATGTTTCTACATGTTTATTTTATTATAGTTGTCAAATGTCAGGTAAACTTTACATTACTTACTACAATTGTGTTTTTTTTAATAACTTGCTATATATAACTACAGTGTAAATATTCAATTAATATAAAAACTGGATGTGAAAATGGGGCAGGAACTGATTCTGACATAGATGTTATATTTTCTTCTTTTTCAGGACGTACATTAACATTTAATAATTTAGATAACAAGGGAAAGGATGATTTTGAGAGATGCAATCTTGACACATTTGATGTTGAAGGAGAATGTCTTTCTGAGAATGATAAAATATGTAGAATGATAGTACAACGCACACTTAGTAAAAATGGGGAATGGTATATTGATTGGATTGAAATTTCTGGAGAGAAATCAGGTTCGAAAATATTTGAAGTGTATAGCTGGCTTAGCACAGATAATAGTGATAAAGAAATTGATCTCTGCAATCATAATATCTAAATAATAAATAAAAAATTTAAAAGGATTAGCAAAACCAATTTAAAGAGGAATAATTCAGATGGGGCTTGTGTTTATAAATTATAAACATGATTGTAATTTTTACATATATATAAAATTATATTGCTTCTTTATGATTTAGATTTAGAGTGTTCTTTGAAAAATTTCTGATAAGAAAATCTTTCATATTTTGGGACATTGGAGAATTGAGATTCCTCATTTCTTGTAAAATTTTATTTAATATTAGACAAAAGTTTTCTAATTAAATAGTTGTGAGCTCAGAAAATTAATTAAATGTTTCTACTTTTTTGGTTTGCTTTAAAATTCTACAATATGGTTGGATATTCTAGGAAATTCTACCATTTACCTCTTATTTAGATTAATGTTACATTTATATTCATGCATAAGCTTTCTTCAATATTAAAATAAAAATAATTTGTTGTGCATTGCATGCAGCATTGCTTTGTTTGCTTAATAGTAGTGTATTTAATATTTATTAATCTAATTGATCAAATAAAAGTTTGTTTATTATTTATAAACACCAAATTAATCTTCAACCACTAGAGAGCAGAATAAAATAGAATATAGTAGAAAGTGTTTAGAAAGTTTATAATTATAAATACAAGATTAATCTAAATGAATAACAACAGTTAAATTGTAGAATATCCCAAAATATCCGTTTAATGTTATTCATTAAATTAGTTAATTTAATACTATGTGGTAAAAAGGACAATGTTGTGATGGAAAAAATAGTGACCAAACAGGTTGATTTTAATTCCCACCTGAAGAAACAAAACTACTACCACCAGTTTGTTCAATTACGAGCCGTAAGACACGGTCAAGGAATCCAGAAAAATCGTGATTCTGTACCCATTGTTTATTAGAATGGTGGTAAAGTATGACGTGTCTACCCACACAGGCAGCCGGAAAATGCCTACGCATATTCTATGAAGCATGGCAGGCTAAAGCTTTTCATACATTCACTCTCTAGCCTATGAGAGAGGGAGAGGGGCGCTCTTTCCATGGTGCCAGGCATCCACGGCCTAGGGTTTTCTAGTTTCTAGCTCCAAGAACGGGCCGGCACCCGCATTGCGCCGATTCTCCAGGTTTCTCTCGGTTCTTGCCACTTGTTTGCCAGATTCTCCTCGTTCTGGCGCTGGAATCGCCGAAATATCGTCCTAGCCGCGCAGCATTGCGATATTTCGAGGCCAGGCCGCTCGCTACTCGTTTCCTCGCTAGGAAATCCAGGGAATCCGTGCAGGGATGTCGCGCCACGGCAGAATGCGCGCTTCTTTCGACTCCGAGGCGACGAGCCTGGGCCCTTCGCCGCCGCAATCGCCCCGGCATCCGGTCTACTTCGTCCAGAGCCCCTCGCGCGACTCCCACGACGGCGACTACAAGCCCTCGGTGCAATCCACGCCCATGATCAGCCCCTCGGCGTCGCCCATGCATCACTCGTTCGTGCGCTCCTCCAACGCCTCCTCGGCCGACACGGTGTCTGGGCAGCACAAGCTTGGATCGAGGAAGGTGCTGCCACAGCCTTCGTATGGAAGCGATGCTCACGGCCGTGGTGGGTATCGCAAGAAGGGATACAAGCCATGGGTTCCCGGCGGCACCATCATGGAGGAGGAGGAGCAAATGCCCGGCGCAGCCAAGAAGGGCCTCTCGCGGTGCTGCATGTGTGGACTCAGCTTCCTGGGCTGCGTCCTCGTGTTTGGATTCATCGCTATGATCTTCTGGTTGGTCTGTCGGCCTCGCGCCCCGGAGCTGCGAGTCAAGGTATGTTCCAAGTTCTAGGATAGCGAATTTGGTTTTGGGCTTGCGTGCATTGCTCATTGCGAAGCTTTTTCTATGGCATCTTGTCTCGGGCTTGCTTGCATTACTTACGTAGCCGGGTCTTGATTCCGTTCTCCCTGTGATCGCGGTGTCCAGGATATCATTTTCAATGAGTTTTTCGTGGTCGACGGGAGTGCCCAAGGCGTGCCAACTCGGGTCTTAACGGCGAATTGCACGATCAAGGTCATGTTCCACAATCCCTCCAAGTACTTTGGGCTTCATGTGAGCGACTCGGATGTTACGCTGGACTACACGCAGCTGAGCGTCGGGACCGGCAAGGCAAGTCGCTGCTTAGTCTATTCCAGTTCCGATTCCTCCTCTTCTAACGTTTTCCAGTTCCACTACGCACAGATAGCCAAGTTCTACCAGGCAAAGAACAGCAAGAGGGCGTTTTCGGTGAACGTTGTCGCTGTCAGGATACCCCTGTATGGCGCGGGTCCGAACCTACAGAGCCTGACACAGGCCGGTGGCGGCGTTCCCTTGCAAATTAAAGCCGCGCTGCCGTCGCGGGCCTACGTCTTTGGCAAGCTCGTCAAGCCGAAGTTCAGGAGCTACTTCTCGTGCGACGTGACGGTGAACAGCAGCGGCAAGAACTTCCTCAAGCTCCTGGGCAAGCAGTGCACATACACGGCTCCACCAAAGCCTTGACAATCAATCCCAGATCCAGACGACGGTCTCTTTGTTCCTACCTAGCGGCGATCTCGAGAGTGAGCAGTGGTGGCTTTGTCTTCCAAGCGCAAGTATGACGACGACGAGGTATGTATAGGATGTTGCAAGAGAAAAAAAAAAGAGAGAGAGAAGAAGATTCTTCTTGAGAGACTTTAGTTGGGGTGGAGCATCATCATCACTCGGTGTTAGTACAACGGTACAACACATCGATGTTACGTTTGTGCTTGTGAGGTTCTAATGTAAATCGTTTACAGGGTGCGCGTTTTTTTCTAAAAGAAAAGTCTCTCGATCTCGCCATCACCGTTGCTTTGCGAGCGTAAACAAGGAATAAGTTGGAGCCTCGTTTTCTCTTCCCAACAGCTGTTTTTGTTGTATTACGCAGGTCCTCTGAGTGTGAGCTCAGCGTCCTTGTACTGCCGTGGGGTCACCATAGATTGGCAAGATCAAAGACTCTTCCTCTAGCTACTAAACAGATTCTATCATGGATCACTCAGTGCGATCACTTTCCTTGATTTTTAAGAGGCCTCAGGCCGTGGATTGGAATGGATGGAATTGAATAAGAAAAAAAATCTGGATCCACCACCACTGATTGGTTGCCTGTTGATCGCTGCTGGGTTGGAGAGTAAAGACAAGACACCGACAAGCGGGCATCCATGTAAAAGTCTAAACTTATAGACATACACGTTGCTTTCATCATCTTCGCAAACTCGAGAGACAAACTATAATGCTCGACCGACTCAAGACCAAGAACGAGGAACAATTAAAAAGAAACGAACACAGCGATGGCTTACCGGTGGAATTTTTTAATGCTCTTCTTCAACTTCCACCTACAAATGTTTGTTCCTGCGACCAACACTACCAAATCCAAAATCTCAGTGTGAGCGAGAATCGAGAATCCCAAACAGCCTTTTCCCCACCATACCCAATAATATCCGATTTCCATATTCACAAAACAAAGGAGAAGAAAATGGAAAGAAGATGCATACCTCAGGCACGAGCACCGAGTGAGAGAGTAACAATTCCCTCAAGCCCGGCCACCCGGCTGGAATGAAAACTTTTTTACTACCTGATTTACAAAACTGAACCGATGAAAGCCCCCAACGCCCAAAACTGCAGCTGGACGAGTGATTGGATTAGCCAACCGAGGAAACAGAGAAATCACAACATACTCACAACTTTTAGAGAAGAGCTTCCGGAAGTATTTATACCAAAGAAAATCTCGATGCGTGAAGACTATGTACTCATTTCGCAAGAAAGTCGTGCCGGAAAATGGTCAGGTTCTGTGTGAACTTTTCTCTGTTCGTGGGTTCCAACGTTCGGTTCACGTCAGTCATCAACTTCTCAAAGCCGAGGAGGAGCTTTTGCTGGCTATCGGGAGGCTGCATGCAATAACAAAGCAAAAAGGCATGGTCATTAAAAGCGCGAGGAAAACTCTTGTGACAAGGGGATAAAGTAAAACCTGTGAAGCAATAATTTGGATCTTGATGTCAGTGTATGCCTGAAGAAAAGAGAACGTTAGCCTAGCAGAAGCAAAACGAGCCGACAGACCTGCTCATTTATTAGAATCAACGCCAGAATAGGTCGGCTTATGCTCCATTGGTTGGAGCATTCCTCAAACAGCACCAATTCAAAGAGCGACTTTAAGAGCTGCAAGAGAAAAAGGTTATCATGCTAGCAAAGCCTCGAAACATACCTGTGGGAAGATATTTGGCCGCTCCTGTATGTGCCTTGCAAAGTTGATTGACATTGGTGAGGTGGGGGACTCTCCTAGAGTGATGTGTGTGAAGTAGTATGCCGACATGTTGTCTACAGCGCTTGCACACTAAAACACCAAGTCAAGGAAAAAAGGAAACGTAAAAACAAAATGCGAAAAAGCAAAGGTACGAACCTGTGAAGAAATACTGGCATCTAAAGATTTGAGACCCGCCTCCAGTGAACCCAGAACATGTGAAAATGTTGGTGTGTCAAGGTTCACAATGACCGACAAATGGTGGTGACACAAAACCTCGAAAAAAGCATAATATGATCGTGCAACCTGCCACAAAAAACGAGCGGTGTGTTTGGCTTCTCTCATTAATAGCAGTACCTTGCGATATGCGGCGATGTCGGCTAACGGTATTGAAAACGACATCTTCAAAGCTACGTCCAACGCATCGGCGAGAGCAGGATCGCCGTAGAGCTCAAAAACACCGAAATTGACATAATTTCCACCCAAAGCTGTCAAAGAAACTCTTCATCAGACAAATCTTCCAAGGCAACAAAGAGCAAACCTCGAGTAAGAATAACCAGAGCTATCCAGATGCCCTTATACTTGTATGCATATATGTCAGAGGGCGTTGGAAGTGCCATTATTCCATTTCCATAAGCTACCAATAGCTTACTGATCTCTCGAAAGAGCAAAATTCCATTGGGCGATGAAGACTCAAATGTAAGGCGCTGGGTCTTGTTCACGACAAATTCAGCCATGAACTTCAACAACGGGGTCGTCACCTGGAACCAGCAAATAAGCAGACAAGAAAACAGCAAGCGTGTAAGAGTACCTCTGGAGTATCTACCCAATGACCAAGAGCTCTGATAATAACAGAGAAATGAGCTGGATACAGCCAATCGAATAGCGGGGTAAACGTTTTCCGACTGTGGACAAGTTTTAGCAACCTTTCAAACATTTAAGTTCCACCTGTTTGTAGCCATTGTAATGCCCCTCAAATCCCGCATCAATCCGACAATGGTATATTTAACAGCATCGGATCTGAATGCCGAATCTGGAGTCGCCTCCAAACTCAGAAAGACCTGTTGAGAGAAACAAAACTTACTAACTAGCAAAAGGAAGAGGATGCATGAAACCTGCTGCAAAGGGGCGATTGCAGTGCGGAACCTCGACACGGAATCCTCCATGAACACCAACCGCCCTATGGTGAAGTAGAACGTCGTCCGATGCCTCGAGTTGGAAGGCTCATCCAGAAAAGAAAAATGCTCCCTCTGCAACCTCAAAACCATTGTATCTGGTTGTCCAAACATTTCAAATGTTTTTTACCGAGCAAACTACTGAAAATAAACCTGGCGAAATCACTACTATACAAATATGCTTACCGTGTGATTTGCGAGGATGAAATTCACAGCATCCAGCTTCAACAAAAGTTTTCCACTCATGTATCTGCAGAAGAGAAAACAGATAATGAGATGCAAACTTCCTGTTGAACATCCTACCCGGTAGGCAACTCTTGAAAAAGGTTCAGTGCTTGTTGAATAACATCCTCGCACTAAAGATTGCTTTGATAAAAAAAAAAAGGAAAAATAAAGACGTGAGGGTTAACCTGAGCGTAGCACTTGAGGTCGGTCGCAATCTTCGCAACGATAATATTTAAGGCCACTAAATTATCTTGCACCCCAAGTTCGCTAAGCCGAGCATACAATTGCTGATATGAAAAAAGACGGTTTAGCAAGACAAGAGGACCAATAGCAACGCGATTACCTTAGAAGAATGCTCCCCGACGTATACTTTGCGAAAATGCTGAAAGAAAGACAGTAAAGCAATATCTAAGCGTTGCTTGCTTCGTTCACCATATCTCTGTTGAGAAAAAAAAAAACAGAAATTATGAAAAGGGTTTACGACGTAGAAGCACACCTGTACATGCGAGCCAGAATCCGTTACTTGGAGAAGTTGAAACACTCGTGCTGAAAGTTCTCCGTCTATGACTTCGTGAACCTCTGCACTGCAGAACAAAAAGCGAGAATGTTAAGAAAAGCCTGAATGGTAGTTACAAATACCTGGATGCCGAATTCTGCCTGATCTTTATAATGGAGCCAATAATATGAACTAGCCATGTTAATTGGCCTTCAATTATACTAAGTCGAGAACCTTCAGCAGGATTTGGAACACGTGAGGCTTCCTGCAGTGACATGTATTAGCGTCTGTAGAAGTTATAGCATGCCTTCATACCGTGAATGATTGTAGAATTGGATCAAGCAATTGCAGGATGAAAGCACTAGATCTCTCGTACTACGTATAAAAACAAGAAACAAAGTCATCAGCGATCTGTATTACTCTGAAACAGCAGCACCTGAAATCGACAAAGAAATGGAAGACTATCAAGTTGATCTTGCAGATGTTCCTCGTTGTCAAGAGGATCTTCAGCCAAATTGTTTTGAACGATCGCCTGCTCAGGATATTAAGAATCTTACAAAAAAATTCAACAAATTTCGTTACCTGTACAGAATCAAAGCGTGATGTTATATAAGCCTCCGTTATTTTGGGGACGTACGCATCGAGTAGACTAGGAAAATTACTTTTAAGATATGGAACTGACGAGACGAGCCGGGACCAGAGGCCCAAAAGGTAATATACGCTTCCGCTGGCCCACTACAGATATCACAGGATTCGGAGGTGAACAAGAACAAAAAATCAGATTTGTAGTACCTGCCAAGATTGAAACGACCTTATTGTGAACTCAGCCACCAATCGGATCCAGTCATTATAGTTTTCTACACTTATCAACTCGGAAAGCTGGTAGCGAGGTCATCAGCAAATAAAAGTCTACATAAAACAAAGGATTGCTTACTTGGTAGTTCGTCTTCAACCTCCCAAGGAGGCGACAGTACTCATGATAGTTAACGTGCTCCGACAGTCCTGTGAATACACAAGGCACACCATCCGAATGAGCAGAGGAGGCACTAAAACGCCGAACCTTGTTGAGTTCTCAGTATTTCGCGTGTGCCAGACAGCAAGTGTGATAAAAACTTCATGCGCTCAGTTTCGCCCGAAAACAGAGCTCTTCTAATAGAGGCTAGTTGAACGAGACATTCTAGCGCCTACCATAAACCTGTTGTTAGAGTACGTGAAGCGTAGAATCAAACCTGGTTTGAAAGTGGGGGCTTTGAGATAGCATAATAGTCGAAAAACAAGTTGATGGTCGACATATCTTCCAGCAAACCTTTCCACGAAGAAGGTATCTGCAATTGGCAGACATTACAGCAAGCAAGCATCATGCAAGATAGTCACTCCACCTGAATCGTACCAAGCTCCTCAGAGCTTTCATCTTGCGATGTCCCCACAAAGTCAAAAGAAAGACACTTTAAAGCGAGACCCATGGCTTGCTGACGGAGCCTGTCATCAGCTGCAAAAAAAACGAAATAAATAAACGCTGTAAAGAAACATTAAAGACATACCATCTCGTTTCAATTGGCCAAGCGATGTAAGTGAAATCTGGAAGATCTGGAGGAGCGCCGAGTCACGAAAGAAACAGGCAATTTTTCGATGATGCGCCAGAGAGAGGCATGGATTTGGCTGCAGATAAACAAAAAAAAATAAAAACGATAAAAAAACGCTGCAAGCCGAGGACAATGCAGGCTTACCTGATTCATCTCCTGGACGAGTTGATTCAAGATTCGCAAACCAATGTAGAAGTGCTCCACTGTTGCTTGAGACATGAATTTCATGGCCTCTTTGGTGATCTCCTTGAATCTATCGTCGTCATTCCAGCCCAGTTTTGTGATACGGCAGAGGAGCTGGATCAGGGATATGATCACAAATGCTTGGAGCTCCTGTCCTTTCGATGCCAGATAGCTCAAAATATAGTTTCCTGGGGAAAAAAACGAAAGAAAAAAATTCACGGCAATCCAAGAAAGAAGATGCTACATACTGATATCGATTCTCAGCTGGAGCGCCAAGGTGTGATTGGTGACTTGCTTGAGAAGGCTCGAAGATGCCAGCAGCTGCGCATATGGAGACGATGAGCTCTCTAGGATGAGCTGACACTGCGAAATGTAGTCCAAATTCGTCGAGAAGCACTGCAATGTGCTCTCGGCATGAGCTCGCTCCGCCGGATCCTGGGAATTGTAGAGCCGGTCGCACAGGGCCTCCAGCTGCGCCAAGCTCTCCATCGCAAATGGAGCGCCCGAAATTTCCTCCCTGCCGATGCGATGTCAAGATTGCTTCCACGCAATCCCGCGCCGGCGATGGATCTGAGATTCATGCGGCCATGCTATCCCCCCCCCCGGGTTCCCGAACGCACAAACCCTAAGAAAACCCTAGAAGAAAGACGCTGCCGTACTTGCCCGTATCCGGACCGTCAGATATCGTGGAATGTACGGAGTCGAAAGAAATAATCGGTTCATCCTTGCCGTCGATGTCCAGCGGCCGGATCGCTTGCCAAGTAGACTTTGCCACGTCGTCGTGAGATATTTGCCTAAAACCCTTATCCAAACCCTTGAGCGAGGGAAAGAGCTATGGCGGCATATTGTGCGCCCTCTGGGAGTGCGCTTCTTGCTAGGGCTCCGGCACCTAGGGTTTGGATAGCGGGCGCGAGCGCCGGTTTCGTCGGATTCAATGGCGGCATTCTCCGGCGCGGTATGTGTCTAGGATTCAGCAGCGCCTTTAGAAATGGAAATGCGGCCGATAGATTCGTCACGAGGGCCTCTGCGGCGGCCGAGGCTTCCACAGATGCGCCAGTAGATACCGGGCCAGGGATTACGATTGAGGAGACTGATCCCATCCCTTACATCAGCGATCTCTTCACAAACGATGAAAACGATCCGGATGTTCCCACCGAGGGCTATTCATCGATCTCTGACGCTTCCAAGGCGATTAAAGCGGGCAAGGTTTGTACAAATAAATTGCTAATTGCGAGTACTTAATGTGGGTCTGTTATATGCAGTTTGTGATTCTTGTCGACCTTGTGGATGGACGTAGCGTTGGATACTTGGTGATGGCAGCGAGTATGGTTACTCCCGATCGTCTCCAGTTTGTCGATCGATACTGCATGCAAGGTCTTTTTTGTGTGCTGAGCAGTGAGCGTCTAGACGAGCTCCAAATTGGTGCGAGAGGAAGCATGACCGATGAAGCGAGAGTTTCCGTGGTATGTAAACGTTGAGAATTGCTGTCTTCTCTTCTTTGATTTAGTTTCTGTTCTTTGTGTTTTCCAGGACGAAAGATCTGGCACTGCAACTGGCGCCTCCGTGGGTGCAAGAACAAACACCGTTTTAGCACTCTTAAATCCAGAATCGAAGCCGGACATGTTCGTAAGTCCCGGATACGTTTATCCTCTGCGTTATCAAGGCTCTGGCAAGCGAGCTGGAACTCCAGAGGCGGCGCTGGATCTCATCACTCTGAATCGCCTGCCGAGGGGCGCCCTGGTTTCTCAGCTGGTCTACGACAAAGAGGATCTAAATCCCCGACTCCCAAAGCTCCAGCGATTCTCCAAGGAGAACTTGATCCCGATTCTCTCGGTTACTGACTTAAACAGGTAAAAGTTCTTCGAGCTCTTCCATTTCGCGACTTGATCTCTCTTTGGTGTTTCTTCTTCCAGGTACTTTGCCGAGACCACACTCCACAACTTGACAGTCGTCAACTGGATCATGAAGAGCCTCCAGGACGAAAGAGAGCGATTGCAAAAAGAGACCGGATCGACGTCTACTGATATGAAGTTCTTGATCGCCGAGAGGGATCGATTGAGGAAAGAAAGAGGAGAACCTCCGGTGGAAGAGGGAGAGGGCCAGGGCGGCGCCGCCAATAATTTACCCACAAACGGCCTTCCAACGTCGCCTCCGCTACCAACATCTTAGACTAGAGCTTTATGTATGCTTTTGTGACATGGCGCCTTGTTGGCATTGTTTTTAGTGATGTGGCAATTAAAATGGTTAAAGATTATAATGGTAAATATAACCCTATGGATTCGAACCCCCGGAGAATGGATTGCTTAATGTTTAGGGCTCTAGTGCCAGGTGCTAGCACCGCATTGTGTCCGAGAGCCCCTAGGGCGTCGAATTACCCGGGCGCTGCAGTGAGATTTCCACTTCCCGCGTCCCGGAGGTCGGGATTGTGCTGCAAAGCGGCATCCGATGATGATGCGGCTACTAGAGCGCCCGGATTGGAGACGATCTCAGCTCAGATCACGCCAGTCATCGACAAATTCTTCGTCAGCGATGTGCAAGGGGATCCGGACAAGCCAATGGAGGGGTTCTCGCAGATATCGGAGGCGATCGAGGCGATCGGTGAAGGAAAGGTAAGAGATTGAGAGAATTATTTTCTTAAACCAATGTGTTTGCTTACGATGTTCTTGTTGGGATGATTTAGTACGTGGTGCTCGTCGACGGAAAAGATACGGGGCATTTGGTGATGGCGGCAAGCTTGATCACACCTCAAGACGCTCATTTCTTTGTGAAAGCAGGCAGTGGTTTGATGTACTGTCCCATGAGCCCGAAGCTCTTGGACCGATTGAGAATCCAGTTAATGGTTCGAGAGCACGGCGAGAACGAACCTACGCCGGAGCAAGCACAAACGGTGTCTGTGGTATGTTAAGCTTGTTTGTTCTTCCAATGCATAGATAGCTGAATGCAAAGCCTGTTTTTTCAGGATGCGAAGCTGGGGACGACAACTGGTGTCTCGTCCCAAGATCGTGCAAACACAATTCTTGCGCTTGCGTCGCCCGACTCCAGATCGGAACACTTTCGAAAGCCGGGACACATTTATCCTATTCGAACTCATAGAGATGGAGTTCTATACAGGCTTGGTTTTGCAGAAGCCGCTATGGATCTTGTAACTTTAGCTGGGCTGCCGAGTGTTGCTGTGACCACACATCTTGCGGTCCAAGGACTGCCAGAATTGAGCAAGTTTGCGGCACAACGCGGATTTCCATTCATTAAAGTTGCCGATTTAGGAAGGTAAAGTGCGTCGTACGTACGAACGAAGCTTTGTGAGTCAGTGCCGACGGGATTTTCGTTGTTCCAGGTACATGAAAAAGAGGGAGAAGCTTGTCGAAAGAACTGCAGTCGCTCGACTTCCAACCAAGTGGGGGGATTTTAAAGCTTATAGCTACAAATCAAAGCTCAATAGCATTGAGCACGTCGCGTATGTGAAGGTGTGCATTTTACGGTTTTTCGTTTTTTTTTTTTCTGGTTTTTTTCCTTCGTTCTCAACTCTAAAGTTGTACTCAGGGCGATATTGGCGACGGACAAGACGTGCTTGTGAGAGTTCACTCTGAATGCCTCACTGGTGACATCCTTGGCTCTTTGAGATGCCCGTGCCGTGACAGTCTCGCTCACGCCATGCAAAGAATCGAGAGCGCCGGCCGGGGCGTGCTCGTCTACTTGCGTGGTCACGAGGGAATGCGGGTCGGCCTCGCGGAAAAACTCTCAGCTTACAGCATGATGGATGGAGGCGAATCCATCGTGGAAGAAACCGCAGTGGATTCGCGTGACTACGGCATTGGTGCTCAGGTTAGTTTTTTCTTTCTTTGCTTTCCTTCTCTTCGTTCTCTTTCTGTTTGATCACTGTATTGATGTTCCAGATCTTGAGAGACATTGGAGTGAGAACGATGAGGCTGATGACCAACAATCCCGCAAAGTTCCTTGGCTTGCGAGGATACGGTCTGGCTGTAACGAGCAGAATTCCAGTGTCTAGAGGGTCAAGCTAATACGGTATGCTTCTCAAGTTCCTTCCTTCACAGTCTTATAACTGCTACAGTTACTGGATGATTTTTCCCTTGCCAGGTTTTAGAAGTTCGACGAAGTTAATATGCGTTGTCCTTGGAAGAATTCTTATCAGGAAGTTCCTTGCCACTGCAGCAGAAATTTCCATCGCTCCATCACTCTATAGTATTTTAGGAATCGTAAGAATGATAGAAATAGTCATGGGAGACTCTTCGACAAACAAGTAGAGAAAATTTAATCAAACTTTAGATTCGTGCCTTGCTCTAGACATGCCTGGTAAGTAGCGAAGCAAATGCATAAAGCATACGGCGGCGGGGCTAATTAAGTCCTAAAGCTAGATTGCATTCCGTGCGTCACGTCCGTGCCAGGGTTTTCTCGCCAATGTACCCTCGCCCAGTGCTTTGTTGGCCGGTGTTAGGGCTCGTCAGCCTCTTTCCATCGCCCAGCCCTCCATCCCCCCTCCTCCCTTCCTCCTCTTTCTCCTCCCCCATTTCTTCTTTATCTTGAGCGCCTCCTCCTCACAACCCTAATCCAGGGTTTTGCGATCGATCTCCGGCGGCAGTCTTCGTTCTTCTCGGTAGGGATCGGGGTTGATCGCGGAGGGCGCTCGAGCAGAAAATCACAAAAAAGGTCTGGTTCTTCTCTTCTCTAGCGAGAAAACGAAAACAATTTCCCAAGAAATCTCGAGAACAGCAGCTAGCCCGGCAGAAATGGCCCAGCTCCCGTCGCCTTTGGTCCAGTCGCCTGTGATTCCCGGGATCAATCAGTTCGTGTCGACCTCGCTCTACGTCGGGGATTTGGATCCCAATGTCAGCGAGAATCAGCTGTATGATCTCTTCAACCAGATTGGGCAGGTCCTCTCGATCAGGGTTTGCCGCGATCTCATGACGAGGAGGTCTCTGGGCTACGCTTATGTGAATTACAACAACGTCCAAGACGGTATGGTGCTTTGCTTTGTTTCCACGCTTTTATTGGTACCACTAAACGCCTTTTCTCTTGTTCTATTATCAGCAACGCGTGCGCTGGAGCTTCTTAACTTCACTCCTGTGAATGGTAAGGCTGTGCGTATCATGTTTTCTCACCGGGATCCTAGCATTCGCAAGAGTGGAACTGCTAACATCTTCATCAAGGTACTATCAGTAGAAGTATTTGAATTCCTCCGGGTTTGAGAGTATAATCTTCGTGTTTTCACAGAATCTCGACAGGGCCATCGACAACAAGGCTCTCCACGACACGTTTGTGAGCTTTGGAAACATTCTCTCTTGTAAGGTGGCCACGGACTCCAACGGGCAGTCGAAAGGCTATGGGTTTGTCCAGTTTGAGCAGGAAGAGTCTGCCCAGGTTGCCATTGACAAGGTGAACGGGATGCTCGTTGCGGAGAAACAGGTG
Source organism: Selaginella moellendorffii (assembly GCF_000143415.4). Lineage (NCBI taxonomy): Eukaryota > Viridiplantae > Streptophyta > Lycopodiopsida > Selaginellales > Selaginellaceae > Selaginella > Selaginella moellendorffii. Next base: position 3,215,924 of record NW_003314269.1, read on the forward strand.
TTCGTTGGTCCTTTCGTTAGGCGCCAGGAAAGAGAACAGAACGGCAAGTTCAACAACGTGTTTGTGAAGAACCTGGGTGAATCCACCACCGACGACGAACTCAAGGAGGTTTTCGGTGCATTTGGAAAGATCACAAGCGCCGTGGTGATGAGGGACTCCGATGGAAAGTCGAAGTGTTTCGGCTTCGTCAACTTTGAGAATCCGGACGAGGCTGCTAAGGCTGTTGTAGGCCTGAATGGAAAGAAAATCGAAGACAAAGAATGGTACGTGGGTAGAGCGCAGAAAAAGTCCGAAAGGGAGGCAGAGCTCAGGGCGAAGTACGAACAAGAGCGCAAGGAGCGTATTGACAGATATCAGGGCGCGAACTTATACCTGAAGAATCTGGACGACGACGTTGACGATGAAAGGCTTCGCGAAATATTTGCCGATTTCGGTTCTATTACCTCGTGCAAGGTTAGAATGCTTTGTTTGCGTTTCATTTTGGCTCGCTAAATGGGATCGTGTAACAGGTAATGCGGGATGCTCAAGGTCAGAGCAAAGGATCAGGATTTGTTGCATATTCCGCCCCAGAAGAAGCCAATCGTGCGGTATGTTTGCCTACTTTATTCTAATCTGTTATAGCAACTGTTACGATAACATGTGGAACTTTCAGACGATTGAAATGAACGGAAAGATGATCGGAAGCAAACCAATCTACGTTGCCATGGCACAAAGGAAAGAGGAAAGGCGAGCCAAACTACAGGTAAGCCCGAGGACTATGGTCTTACGATTATCTCAAGTCATCATTTGTGCAGGCTCAGTTCGCTCAGATGAGGAGTCCCGTCGGTGTTGCGACTACGATGCCAATGTATCATCCTGGAGCACCGGGGCTTGGTCAGCAACTGTTTTACGGGCAGCCACCCGCGTTGATGCCTCCACAGGTGACATATTTACTCACCTCCTACATGGGAATGTCTTCTAAGTTCTTTCGGTTTCGTCTTGCAGCCAGCTGGATTTGCTTATCAGCAGCAAATGCTAGGAATGCGGCCAGGCGGCGGTCAATTGCCTAGTTATTTTGTACCTGTTGTTCAAAGGCAAGGACCTCAAGGAGGACAGCGAGCAGCCGGAGCACGGCGCGGAGCCGCTGGAACGCCAGTGCCACAGCAGCAGCTGCCACCACCGCAGCAACAGGTTCACCGAATACTTATTGTACTTCGTAACCTCTTGCATCCATTTGACATGGGTGTTTGCCGTCGTTTCAGATGATCCGAGGTAATCGGAATTTCCGGTACACTCCCTCGGCCAGGAACACTCCCGAAGTTCCCGTACCACCGCAACTCGTGAATGTGCTGCCTGTTCCGCTGGAGATACCAAGCGTGCCTCTGACTCCTGTTTCCCCGCTTCCGCCGTCGTTACCCATCGGTGCGCTTGCATCCGCTCTGGCTTCCGCGTCTCCCGAGCACCAACGAGTGGTACGTAGATTTGGATTTGTTTTTGGTACGTCCCGTGTGCACCGTTTTCTTACGCGAGTCTCGATTGCGTGTAGATGCTGGGAGAGCAGCTGTATCCTCTGGTCGACCAGCTCGAGCATGACCACGCCGGAAAGGTAACTGGTATGCTGCTCGAGATGGACCAGACTGAGATCCTCCATCTGCTCGAGGCACCGGATGCTCTGAAAGCCAAAGTTGCGGAGGCCATGGAGGTGCTGAGGCAGGCCCAGAGGTCGCCCTCGACAGAGCTGGCGTCCCTCTCGCTCAACGAGCCAATTCCGTCGTAAAGCAGCAGCAGCAGAGAGTGTGCATTGAGTTTTCGTATGACGGAGTACATTTTGTTTCTCGTTTTTCTTTCTTTCTTTTAATGCTTTTTTTTTTCCCTTACGGTTGACTGCATAGAGATGTTTGCTGGACGAGAGTGAGTTCTTTTTTTCTCTTTCTCTCTCTTTTTTTGCTTTCGTTTGCTTTGCTGTTCCTTAGACTTGCTTTCATTCTGTGTTCATTTCATTTTCGGTTTCGTCTGCTGCTGCTGCTTTTTTTTGCTCGTTCTTACGCATCGGCTTCATTTGTAGACTGGTGGTTGGGATGGGAAAGTTTTGATATTCTTTTTCTTCTTCTTTGTTGGCTCTTGGAATAAACGACATTAGGAAGTATGTGGCTCTCTCTCTGACAAGATCTCTCGCTCCCTTTTTTTCTTTCTTCGTCGTCCTTTAAGGTTGTCTGTGGGTCCTAACCTCGTGTTCTTGTTTCTCAGCCTCAGCTCTGCGCCTTCTGCTGATGTGTGGTGAAGTTTTTTTTTCAGCAGCAGTGGGTGTCATGGTACAGTGCACATGTTGATCAGGTAATGCAGTGTACCTTTTTTCTGCATTTGTTATAACTTCCAGATTCGGGGCCGCTTGCTAATAACTCCCGTGTTTGTTGTAGAGAGCTGGAGTGAAGGCTTAGTGTTTCGTTCGTCGGAACCAAATGCTCTACGGAGGAGGGAAGGAATGGAGACGAGACCGGGGGCGTGTTGGTGTTAATCTGGACTTGGTTTCTCTCGACACGGCCAACGAACTCCTCTCGGGTAAACTCCGTTTCTCTGTCCGTCCGCCTGCTCAGCTCAGCTAGTCTCGGTTCGTTGGTTTGCTGGCCTGGAAAGCTTTCGAAGTTTGCGTCGTCGTGTCTAATGTCATCGATCGTTCGTTAGAACCGGAACTTCGCTTTTGTTTTGCTTTTGGAGGCTTTCTCGATCGATCGCGAGCGAGCGAGCGCGAAGAAGACATACCGAAAGAATCTGACAGAGGGACATCAAGCGTCAGTGCGTACACAGGTACATTTAAGTTGCTTTAACTCTGCTCGTCGAGAGAGAGAGAGATAGCTTGGCTTTGCTGGGCTTGGCTTTGCATTGCATTGCGTCGTGTGTGTGTGTGATGTTGTGACGCTCTTCTCTTCTTGGCGGTTTTTACCTTCGCCCAGTTGGTACGAGAACCTGCCGTATCTGTGTGGGCATTATCGGACCAGCAGCAACACACTGGCCCCAGTGTACGGAAAAAGTGGTGGCCAGGACTTTTTTCCGCAAAATCGCCACGTCACCCTGACCGAGGGGCTGCCACGTGTTAGTGAAATCACCAGTGACAACGTCACTTTCGGCAAATCCCCCTAAAGGGAACTGGACGAGAAGCCCCCGTTATTTTATGTCCACTTGTCGGTTGACCCTTGGTGGAATGTTTTGCCCTGTGCTCGGATGGGTAATTTTTTTTTATCTGATTTATACTTTCCAAATGGAAATATACGCTTAATCATGGATGTTTAACCCAGGGTGGGATAGCTAGTTTTTTTCTATCTCATGGTTCAAGGTGATTTATACTTTCCACCCAATGCAATATACGCTAAATCATGGGCGCAAAACGCTACTAATTGTCCACCAATGATTACGACCACTATTTACCGCTGTGGTAAATCAAGTAAGGGTCAACTGGCAGCGAAAGTGACGCCTCTTTCCTTTTTGGTCAAGTTACCCCTTTGTGGGAAGATTTCCCCCCGAAAGTGACCGTCGGATCACCGAATCGGACGGACATGCCGCGCTGATTTCGGAAAGCTATCGGACGACTGTCGTTCTCACACATGGCAGGTATAGGAATGTGACGTGGCCAGATTCTCGGATTCCAGATTCCAGGCTACATGGCCCGCGAAATATAAATGCGGGTAAGGATTGCTGTCCGTACTTGGGTCACAGTGTATTTGTGGCCGGTCCGAATATGGCCTCCCAGATACGGGCTGTCTTGCCGTACCAACTGGGGGGAGGTTAAACTCACTGAGTCACACACACACACACACATGCAAGCAATGCAGGAGAAAATCAAGCAAAAACAAGCACCAAAGAGAAATCTGGAATAAAATACTCCAGGAAAAAAAAAAGGCCTTTTTTTTTTGAAAAAAAGGGAGAAAGGGAAGGAAAAAATCTCAGTACTAAGTTGTGTCACTCACTTACTGACCCTTTGATGCCCATTGTCAGATTGTTTTGGTATGTTTTCCATGATCAATCAAAACTTTGGAACTCTAAGTAATAGAAGCTCCTAGAGTGTACAGGGAAAAACATGGATTGGAGAGGAGTTTTCTTTGCGGCGCATAGAGTCTAGTGTAGAGATTGTGTAGGCCATTTGATAGAAATTTAAATACGATTGCGTAGAGGAGAGCTTGTAGAAGAAGAAGAAGAAGCAGTTCTTCTCTTTCCCTTTCCCCCTGGGCTTTTATCCGTGGCGTGTTTTCACAGCTATTCCGAGGAACAGTCCCACAAGGATTGGATATGGCTACTGACTCGATGCGTGACCATAGTGGTCTTTCTCTCTCTCTCCTTTTCTACTGCGAGACTCGAGAAGAACAAATCTAAGTGTGTCTTCAACTAGGCCTCGCTCAGTTTCTCCTCGACAAGAAGTAGATTTGAGTCATGGAATCACTCGATCGATCTCTCTATTGTTGGAGCAGCAGCAGCAGCAGCATTTAGAAGCTACAAAAGGAAGGACGAACAACAGAAAAAAGCAAAACGAGGAATTCTTTGCAGCGGGCAATTTGGCCGATTCCACAGGTGCCTAGAGACGCAATTTCACCGATCGCTGGACGTCTCATCCATGGTTCCTACCTCCAAAGATCACTTCAAAGTTTGAGCGCGTTTTTCTTTCCTTTCCTTTTCTCTCTCTCCTTTTTTTTACTGCTCTTTCTTCTTTCTTTTCCTTCTGTGTGTGTGTGTGTGTGTGTGTTTTTTTTTTCGGGTAAAGAAAATAATATAATCTCTACCCAATGGAGCCTTCTGCCGCTGCTGCTGCTGCTGCTGCTGCGGATCGTGGTCTCGGTAGCAGCATTACTACTACTGCGACTACCACTTCTTCTACAGTAGACGCGCGCTCCTCCAAGGCCGCCAATGAGAGCCGCTTGATCTTTCACCATGACCATCAGCAGCAGCTCCATCACCACCACCACCACCACCATCTCCATCAGCAGCAACAGCAGCAAACACAGCAATCCCAGCAGCAGCAACAGCAGCAGCAGCAAAGCCTGATGAGGTACCATTCTGCTCCTGGATCTTTGCTTTGCAGCCTCATGGATCCTGGTCCCCTCCAGCAGCAGCAGCAGCAGCAGCAGCAGCAACAGCAGATCACTCACCACCAAGTCATCCCCCACCAGCATCTAGACATGAACAGCATCAACATCAATATGAGCATCACCAACGAGATTTTCAGCCTGGATGGAGCTGGAGCTGGAGCTGGAGGAGCTGGAGGAACTGGCAATGGCTCCCGGGATCAAGGCGGAGCGGGAGGAGGAGCTGGGGTTTCTAGCAGCAATGGTAGCATGCAAAGCGTGGCCTTGGCGAGGATGGGATCAGGCATCGACAGCGCCGGGCAGCAGCAGTATGATCATCAGGACTCGTATGAGGCTCACCACTCCTCCGCGCAGCAGCAGGCCGCGGGAGGGATGATCCCACTCGCGTTTCGCGTCCACCACCACCAAGAACAGGCGCACGAATTGGAGAGGAGCCGCGGAGGCAGCAATTTGAACCTTCCCTCGTCCTCCTCGGCCGTGATAGGCAGCGGCGGCGGCGGAGGAGGCGGCGGGGCTAGAGGCGGCGGGTCCTCGGCGTCGCCGGGCGGATCATCGCTCCACCACCACCACTTCATGCCTCTGATCGATCACCACGCGTTCGACCCCGCGGCCGCGGCAGCAGCACTGGCGAGTCATGGATTCGATGCGCAGCGAGCGGCAGCGATGATTCATCCGCAGGACCTCGACGACGATCCCACCGCCGCCAGCACCAATCCATTGTTCGCCGCCGCCGCCGCCGAGTGTGGCGGGCTCGCGCTGGTGAAGCAAAAGAGCTCCCCCGCCGATCTCCTCTCCAAGCTTGTCGAGGGAATGGCCAGCCGGGGCGGCGGCGGAGAGAGTAGCAACATTTCCAGTCCCAGCGATCACCACCACCACCACCATCACCACCACCACTCCGCCCACCACGCCGCTGCCGCTGCCGCCGCCGCGAGCTTGGTCATCCCCGCGTTGTTGCAACCGCTGGCGCGATCCAGCAGCGACAGCCTCTCGGCGTCCAGAATTCCTGGCGTTAACGTGGAGCTCGGCGGCGGAGGAGGAGGAGATGGGAGCTGGGATGGCGGCGGTGGTGGCGGCGGAGGTGGCGGCGGCGGCGGGGCCTTGATCATGAGCATGCACGATCAGGTGGCCTCGAGCAGGAAGCGGCTTCGAGAATCGGATCAGGTGGTGGAGCAGCAGCAGCAGCAATTCGCCGAGGAGATTGGCTACTGCGACGAGGTGAGTGAGTGTCCGATTGTTCTTCGTGTTCTTCGCTGGAAATCTGGCTTTGTGGTTCTTTGTTCTTTGTTTATACAGCATATATTTGTCAGTCCTGCATGAATTTCACTGCTTCATTCTCTGGTGTGTGTGTGTGTATCTGGAGGCGTATCTACAGGTTCAGTGCACTCTCTCCTTTTTATTTGTTCTTAAATTTCTCTTTGGCTCCAAACACCAAGACTCCTGGACTTCGTTTTCTTGTTGTTATTCGCTCTTTCTCGTTTGATCCTCTTGTATTCTGTATAGATTATAGATTCGGCTCCTCGTGCGTGTTCTTGTGCGAATTCACACCAAAGTTCGTCGGGTGTTTGATTGCCACCATTCCTCTTCAGTGACTTCCTTTCTTTTTTACTTGTGTTTACTTGATTGATTTCCCTTAGCTCCAAGTCGATGGCTGGAGTGCTTGGATGGCAGGCTTCGTGGTTCTAAGTGGCTGGAGGTTTCTGCAGGATCAGTGCGGCTTGGAGCACCAGGCGCTGGTGCTCTCGCGGCACCTCAGCCTGCGGAAGGAGCTGCAGGATTCGGTGCCCTGCAAGCTGCGAGCCCGGCGGGGATGCGCCACTCATCCCCGCAGCGTCGCAGAGCGAGTAAGTCGACCTTCCGCAACCTCCATTACAGAATCACCTTCCAGAGCGTTCTCTTTCCACCACCCTCTAGTTCTTCCCAATCTTTGCGCAAAGATTGGGAAGAACTAGAGATTGCCTACTTTTGTTTTCGAGGCGCACGAATGAATTCAGCCTCTGATCTCCGTGGCTTCCGTGGCTGCAGGTTCGCAGGACCAAGATCAGCGAGGGAATCAAGCGGCTGCATGATCTCGTCCCAAACATGGACAAGGTTCAGTGGATTTCCTTTCTCAAGTTTAATATAATTTTACAACTTTGCCCAGCAAACCAACACAGCAGACATGCTCAACCATGCAATGGAATACATGAAGCAGCTCAAGGAGAAAATTGAACAGATGAAAGAGGTATAAACACAGAAGAAAAAAAGAGAAAAAGAGAATCTCAACAAAAAAGCTCTCTCCAACTTGATTTTATTACCAACACTGCCTTTGTTTTTTCGCAAGGAGCTCAGGAGATGCAAGGAGAAATGCCAAGGACTGTGCAGCGAAGAGTAGAACAAACACAGCCAAATTTTAAGACAAACTTTGGTCCTAGCCATTCTTTTGTTGCAAATATTAGAAGAAAAGATGGCATACATATAATATATATATATACTATGAGCGGACATATATGATCCGTCCAGGTAAGTATAGGCACATAACACAAAATATATACTATCAATCAACTTTTAGAAAAGGAAAAGCTTCCACCTTAGAATCCCATCGATCTCTCAAATCTCCTCCCATCCTAGCATTTTATTCCGCTTACAGCCGTTGTCCACCTCCTCTCTTCATCCCCCCAAAAAAAGCACGATGATCCATCCAATGGAACTTCAGAACTTTAGCTAGCATAAATTTGATCTTCCAAAAAGCCTGCTCTGTCTGGTTCCTCTTTCTTTCCTCTTTTCCCCTCATCCTCATTTCTCTCTGTGTGGCATTAGAAGAAAGAAAGATGCCAACAGAAGAAAAACCGAGAGAAACTTTCACCCAGCCCGGTTACCCAATGACGAAGATGATGTCACAGCTAGCAAGCGATGGCCACCACCGTTTCTCCACGCCCCGCGAGTCGTAGTAGCAGTAGTAGCACCAGCCGGTACTTCTTCCACAGTGCTGGTCTCTTCCTCCTCCACGTCTGAGCCAAGCCTGTTCCTGAGAAACTTTGGCACCTTCTTCTTCTTCTTCGTATCCACAGCCTCTTTGATCACATCGTTGCCGCTGTTGCTGTTTCCACCCGGCTGATGGAGCGGCTTCCCAGCTCCGCAAGCAGCGCAGTGGACGCTGCTCCACGGGTTTACCAGCGTGCACGTCTCGCAGCTCCAATCCGACGTACCGGGAGGAGCTTCGGCTTTGGCTTTGTACAGCACCGAGAGTGACGGCGACGACGACGATGACAACGAAGGGAACGACGAAGGTAACAACGGGAATGACGAACTTGTCCCACTCCCTCCCTTTCTACGGTATCCGTCCGTGGAAAGAACTTCCACGTCCTCCTCCACTGCTGCCTGCTTTTCTCTTCGTCTGGCTGCGCCGTCGCCGCTCGGGTCCCTGTATCCATTCCTTGGTTTCTCTGCTGCTGCTGCTCTGCCTTGTTTCATCACGTCCAGCAGTTCCTCCTGCTTCCTTCGGTCCGGACACAGTCGAGCCAGCTCCGGAAGAATGTTTGACAAGCCGAGCTTCGCCACCTGATCGTAGTATGACTTGGCGCTCAGTTCCCCGCTTCGAAACTGCGAGTGTACCTCCTTGAACTTTGCGAACTTGTCTTCATTGCCTTTCAAGTGGGATCGTATCTCCTCTATCAAGACTTTTGTTGCAGCTCGTATCTCGTCCATGCTCAACTGGACGACGTCGGCACTGGCAGGACGTACCACGGTACTGCTGCTGCTCGAGTGAGAAGATCCACCTCCACCACCTCCGGCGCCAGCGCCGGGGACACCCAGGGGAGGTCCGCGCCCAGCGAGAGCACTACTCGAGTGGCCGGCTTGCAGCTCCGGATACTCGGAAGGATTTAGAGTGATGATCGCTCGACTTTCGGGGGGGCGAGTCTCGGGAACAGCTCGCTGCTTTGCATTGAGAACCTTGACTTTCTTTCCTCCGGCCCCTCCGGCCGCGATGAGCGAAGCCAACGGACGCTGGCTCTGCTGCCGAGAATGCTGCGGCTGAGCTGCTCCAGGTAATGGCGGAAACGCGGACTCGTTGAGAGATGAGCGGCCTCCGCCGTGTAACGCAGTACGATACCACCTCGCGCTGTCGGTGTTCTCTCTAGTGCTTGCGCTTGCTGCAGCACTTTCGGATGGAGCAAGCGCGGGGAAGTGCGCGGGGTTGTTTGCCACAGCGGAGGTATCAGTGTCTTCGGATGCGAGCGGGACAACGGTCTCCCTGGGAGGCGAAGACAAGAGTTCGGCATTCAAGTCGTTCCCTCGGTTGCCTCTATAGTACGAGCTTCTTCCACGCTCTGAAGTTTGTTGGCCTGGAGAACGTCGGAACTGATAGCTAACAGGAATCTGGAATTTGACACCATGAGCTACGGCGCAGGCGAAATACATGCGGACAAACTTCACCTTCAGCGCTGCGTTTCGCTGAGCACGCGTCAGGCTCCCTCCATGCTCTTTGGCATTGTGAACCTAAACGACGTAACTTAAGTCTAAAGTAGACGACACAATCTCTTACGCTCACCTTCAATTCTTGCTCGGAAGCAAACACAACAAACTTTTTCGCAAGGCAGTCAGGATCTTCGCAAAGAGCATGCTCATTCCGAAAGTGACTCTGTAGAAAAAGGACACTCACTAGTGACGTGTCAACGAGGTGAGCTTTCCTACCTCCAAGTCGTCGTAGTTTTCATAATAATCAAATTGTCCAGGCCTCAACCTGCATTGGATACACAATGAGAAAATGAGAAGCTGCACCAAAGGTGGACACTTTTACCTCTGGCAAAGATGGCACGTAAAATGTTCCGTGGACATGTGGTGGTAGAGCTCGTTGTCACTATAAAACCTCCTGGTACAAAAGGCACACATAGGATGGCCCGTGAAGCCACCTCGCTCCTCCTCATTCCCATCCACGACAGAATCTCCTCTAGAAGAGTGGCGCTCGAGCTGTGGCTTGGTATACAGCTTTTGATCCTGAATGAACACCTGCAAAGAGGAGAGGAAAACTTTAGCACACTCACACAACATCCAAGTTGCAGTACCTTACGGCCTTCCAAGCACAGCGAACACATGATGAGCCTGTGCGCCGAGAAGATGTGGCGTCGAAGAGTATCCAGGTTTCTAAAGACGTGGCCAGCTCGAACAGCTCCATTGACAGGAGGAGTAGTGGCAGTGGCAGCCTCGCAAACTTTGCACTGGAGGCGGCACATAGCTTTGATCCTCTTGTATTCATCCTCGTCGTCAAAGTAGGCCCCAATGTCCGCCTCGAACCAAAGGTTGCCACTTTGGTGGCCAGTGGACAAGGAGCTAAAGTCCGACACCACTTTGGTATAGTCCCCGAGAGCCTACGCAAGAATCTCTACTCTGTGAGCTCGCTATCGAGAAGAAACCAAAGAAAAAATCTCACCTTTGTGACGAAGACGAATGGACACTCCTGTTTGCATATGCAACAGCGCTTATCATCGAGCACGACCCTCAGCCTAGCGGTGCATGTAGCGCACACTTCCCGGTGGCCGCAAGCGCCGTAGGCGATCCACTCCAGCGGCTCGGCACACACAGCGCAGCAATCCTCCATCTCTGAGCTTGAAAAGCAGAAATTTCGGAGGAAATCTAGCTCGGGGAAGAGGAAACACCACCGGAATCGCAGCGCCTGGAGCAGCACGACAGAGGGGAAGAGCTCGCGCTCGCCGATGCCGATCGCGATCCCAAAAATCCTCGATCAAACCCTAGACGGCTCTCTACTAAAAGGACAAAACGCGTTTGGTGATAAACCCTAATTCCATTCACTGTGAAGGGATGTTCTTCCATATCCGCCTCGAGCGCAATCTCCAGCTCCATCCGCGATTCTTTGGGCCGCAGCTCAGAGACAAGCTCGTCGAGAAGCTCATCCACGACGTCGAGGGCACTTGCAGGTACGTTTCTAGCGTTTCCAGAGTAGGGAAAGAGTTTCCAGGTTAAGAATCGCGTATTTTAGGCGCTCTAGAGGCATAGTCGCTGAATCTGAGGGCCTGCATTGGCCTGCTCGGGCTCTTCTAGCTTCTAGAGCAAGGATTTTGTCCTCCCGGGTTGTTCTAGCTTCTAGGAGCAAGGATTTTTTCCTTCGCTCTCGGGTTGTTCTAGCTTTTAGGAGCAAGGATTTTCTTATGTTCTAGCTTCAAGTTTTTCTCTCGGATATTGTTCTAGCTTCTAGCTTTTCCTTTCGGGTTGTTCTACCTTCTAGGATTTTTTCGTTTCGGATTGTTCTTGCTAGGAGCAAGGTTTGTTTTCCTGTTTTTTTTCCTCTAAAGAGAAGCTTTTCGCTGTGAGATTTTTGGTTGCGTTTTTTATTTCTTGTGGTTCTTATCTTTGGCCTTGTTTTTCATTTGGTTTGGATAATCTCTCTTTGGAGTTCTAAACCTTTAGCTCTTCCCTTTCCAGTGGAAGACATGGCTTTGTTGTTGCCGTGACCGGAGTGGACACGATTGGCAAGGGACTCATTCGCGACGGGACTGGCTACGTAACTTTTCCCATACACTACCAGTGCGTAGTCTTCCGCCCTTTCAAAGGCGAGATTCTTGAAGGGGTCGTGACGCTGGTCAATAAGGTTGGCTCCTCCTCCTCTCCCAAATCTCTCATACTTACGTTTTTGTGAATTCGCAGATGGGATTCTTCGCAGAAGCCGGACCAGTCCAGATTTTCGTCTCAAACCACGTAAGTTTGCTCAAGTTTGTTTGTTCTTCCTCGTTTTCTCTTAATAACTTGGAAAGCCTGCAGCTTATTCCAGATGACATGTCCTTTCAGTCCGGCGATGTACCCTGCTACGAAACATCTGATAGCTCGGTGAGCATGTGTGTGTGTGCTCTTCCGGAAAACCTCAAACTTTTTTTTTCTTTTTCCTCAGGTCCGAATACAAAAGGACAGCGAGGTGCGCCTTAAAATCGTTGGAACTCGTGTAGACGCCACTGAAATTGTAAGCATGCTCCGCTCGGCTTCTCGAAACTGGTGTTAAAAAATATCTGTACGCTACATAGTTCTGCATCGGGACGATCAAGGACGATTTCCTGGGCCTTATCGGCGATCCAACAGCAGGAGCTTAAGACTCTGGTCAGTGGTAAGCTTTTCATCTTTCTTTGCATAGCCAGTTTACTAAGCACGACTCTAAACAGGACCACCTTTGTAGAGCTCAAGGCCTTTTGCTTTTGTTTGATGGAATGCTAACATTATATTACAATATAGCCGCGCTTCCAGACCCTTTCTATCAACAAAGAGAGAGCTTTCCGGGAGGAGGAGCTAGGTAGGCTGCTGCAAAACTCGCTCCCGACGTTGCTTTCTTTTTACAAAACTGAGAAGAGCTGCACTGCCGGATCATCTCACTTGTTTCCACTGTCGAGCGGCACCGTCAAGTTCATCAGGTACTTGAGCTCGTCGTAGAGCACCAGGATGAGCGCAGCGCCGGTTCCTCGCAACATGTTTGACACGGCTCCACGATAGAAGGACGAGACCCCTTCCATCCGGTAAATCTTTCTCCAGCAATCCAGAGTGTTGACGTACATTCTCTTCTCCAGGCCGGCTTGCATCATCATCCTGTGCCGGACGGTGTCGAGCGGATACGAGATCAAGCCGGCGGAGGTGGTGGCCGCCTGAGCCATGAGCCAGCGTTTCCAGAAAGGGAGGTGCTCGGAGTCTCGCGAGAGCAAGTCCTTGGCCGTGTCGAAACCTCCAAAGTAGACGCTCCTGTGCACGACCATTCCCTGGATGGACGCTGGGAGTCCCCGGTAGAGTCCGCGAGTGCCATCCTTGCGGTAGATGGTCCTGATGAAGTGGAGGAGTCCCTTGAACTGCCTGGCGTCGCGGTTCCCGATATCGGCCGCTAAGCGCGTGTGGGCGATGTCCAGGGGATAGACGAAGACGAGGCTGGTGCACCCGGCGGCGGCCCCGGCCACGAAGTTGAAGGGTGCTCTTGACAGTGCGTCGTTCTTGTCCGAGATGAGTAGCGATCGGTACAAGTCCTGCAAAGAAGAAAGTCCGAGTCAAAAGCAAAGCTTGTAAAAAGAGAAAAAGAATGTAAGCTCATGACAAAGATTCTAATAATGAAAGTAAAGGTTTCATAAGTAAGAACAAAAGGTTCCAACTTGCTAGAAACAATGGAATCTTAAAGAGCAGATAAACAAGGAAAAAATGGAGGCTCGAATGATAAGAATGGAAGTAAAGGTTTCATCCGTAAGTCCCTACTTGCGGTACGAAGTGAGTGGAAAAGGTTCCACGGATAAAGAAAACTAGACGCAAGAACTGAGGACGAAAGGATCGCAAGTAAGAACCGGTAGGAACTGCGACGAGACGAAACTATACGTAAACAATCCGAAAAACGCGCAAGAATCCCGGAAGAAAAACGAAGAGAAGGAAGAATCTCTAGCGCAAAGAGGAAGAAAAACGAAGAGAGAAGGAAAGAAGCCACGAAAGAACGAAAGAACGAGACTACACACCTTGAAGGCAAAGTTGAGTGCTAGTGACGGATAGTACCGCATGACACTGCTTCCATTCCCCCGCCACAGGGAGAGCACGCCCTCATCCTTGGCGATCCGGAAGATGCAATCGATCATCCCCTTGTAGCGGTGATGCCGTCCCTGCATTATCGCCAGATTGCTCTCCTGCGTCTGGAGCAGCAGCTTGGCGCGCTCGATGGGCGCAACGATGGTGTGCGCCACGCCGCCCATCAGCCCGCCCGCGATGAGATCCTTGGGGAAGTTTGACCATACCGTCTTGTTCTGGAGAGCCGCCGCCGGCGATGACGAGCCTTCCTTGCCCGCCGCCCCCCCCACGACCTTGGAATCCGGGAAATCCTCCTTCTTCTTCAGCCTGGCGATCGCGTCCGCGGAGATTGTGGGAGGCGCCGAGCTCATCCTTGGCCAAGGACAGAGCTAGAGCATCTACCCGGCCGTTCCGTCCCCAGAACCCTAAAATGCCAAACACACGCACTATTAAATGGCACCAACGGCAAATCCGCTGCCGCCACGTGTCGTCCAAATCGTTTATTGTTATGACGCGGAAGATTCCAAGAGAATATGCCTCCAGTCAATTTAGTGTGCTTCGTTTGTACAGAGAAAATGGAAGTTTCTTTCAAACTCTTCGGTTCTTTCGTTTCCAGTTTGCTTCGTCTGGAACTTTGTAAGTGAGAAATCGATCTGGAAGAACGTCCTTCCAAAGAAGAAAAGGAAAAAACCATAGTAGAATCCAGTACCTGGAACTCCCAGTGATATGATCTGGATGAGAGTTTCATGAAGAACCTTGGAAGATCACTGCTCCTCCTCGTCCTCCTCGTCTTCCTCGTCTCCACCTCCAATCCCTTCCAAGAGCGCTCCAACGTCTTCACCGAGCTCTTCCAGCCGAGCTCTCAGCTTCTCCACCTTGCTCTCCTCCTGGCCCAAGCAAACCAGCAAGTCGTTTAGCTCCGCCTCGTTCTCCTTCTGTGCCTCGGCCCGGCCTTCCTCCCGGGCCGCCTCCAGCTCCTCCGGCGATGGCTTCAGCGACACTCCCTTGCCTTCCACAACGCTTCTCAGGCTCTTCATCTGTCCCTCCATGCCGTGGTTCATCTTCTCCAGCTCGTTGTAAGCGCTCGAAAGGCTCTGGAGCTCCGCCTCGTACCTGGACGCCAGTTGCTTGTACGAGGCCACCTCCGACTCCAACTCCCGGCTCTGGTTGATCGCTGCGGTGGTTTTCTGCTGGGATTCTTCCAGCTGCTGCTTCAAGCGATCGACGTCGGCTTTCAGAGATGCACTGCTCCGGTGAGTTGACGAGTCTTGAACTACGGCCTTTTCGTTTGAGTTTATGAGGAGATCTTCGGCGAGTGCTGAGTTTCTGGCCAAGAGTTCCTGCAGCAAGAGTTAAGTGTTAACATCACCTCTACGTGGGAAAAAACAAACGCACCTGTATTTCTTGAGCCTGAGTTTGAAGTACAGTTTTCAGCCTCGTCGTGTAGTCCGACTCGCTTTCGCCTTCCGCAGGTTCCCACCCCGCCACCTCCACGGTGACTGCCCCACTCTTCGGGTTTGTAAACAGCTCCACGATCCGGTTCCGCACAACCGGCTCCAAGAGGTTGATGAACTGAACGAATGGAGCATCGTAGAATAGTGGAAGAGCTGCCTCTGGAGATGCATCCCCGGAATGTAATCCCAACTCCAGTTTTTCTTCAGTGGACGCAGCAGCAGCTATAAATCCGTCACCAGCAGCTACTGCAGCTGCTGTAGATCTCGTAAGTGCCTGCGGAAGTCGAGTCGGTGTCGACGAAGCGATAAATAAGGGGCTTAGTCTCATATCCTCCCACTTGGAAAAGAATGCTGTGAGCCCGATTCTCTGATTAACCATCTCTAGGACTGCAGACGCATCTGTCCCAGCTGACGATGAGGGTGACGGCTTGTTTTCGTTGTACACTATACACTCGCCAAGTAGAACTGCAGCGAGGCCAGCTACGTGAACACTTACAGGCGACCCACTGCTAGACATGAGCTCCACCAGGAACGGAAGGTGAGTAGCCGTCTCCAGGAATGCAGATACTGCTGGTGGACACTCGGCAAGCCATGTCACCAATAGCCTCAGAATGACCGGTTGCAGCCAAGCTGTGCTCACGTTGTCTACGCTTTCATGTCTTACAGAAGCTGAAGCGGCAGCTAGATATCTCATGCACCGAGGCAACAGGAGCTCCGGAGTTGCAAGCCTCGAAGAAGGTATCTCCAGAGGGATTGACAAAACCTGCACGGCCGGCCAGCTTTTATCAGAAAATAACAAGTAATGAAATCTTGTGTACCCGTTCTTTGCACTTGATGTTGTTTTTAAGAATGTGAGACAAAACACTTGCAGCTCTGCAACTTGCCTGCCAGAAGAAAGATCATACAAACTGTCAGGACGAATCCGGTCGTACCTCCAAGTCATTTCTGCCATCAATCCCAACCAGCGCCTGGATCAGCATGCTGAAACAACAAAGTAAATCTTGTCGTCATTCACTTCACCATACGACGAGAAATTAAACCTTCCGAATGAAAGATGGTGACCATCTTCTCTCCTCCTAGACGACTGAGGTAGTGGAGTAATTGTCGATGCCAGCATTGTCTGACCATCTGGATTGCCCTGAAGAAAATAGCGTGAATAACTAGACAGCAGTAAAGAAAGATCCAACCTCACAGAAGCATTTGATCACGTACTCAGCGGCGATACACTCGTTTATGTTGGGCGTACGTAGTAAGACTCTCAGAATGCACACCATAGCTGGTTCTGCATCACCTTCGTCACCGACTAGCTTGTTCGCTAGTATGTCTCTGTTGTTAGCGTGGCCATTTACAAGATCTCCGACACATTTTAGTGCCTGCACGTCCAACTCAAGTTAAAGTCTAGAGGTACTCGGCACCACATTAGCATACCAGGCATCGAATAGCCACTGCCGAAATCCTGCCTTCAACGCTAAGCCCCAACAAATAGCTGAGAACGTCACTCTATAATGGATGCACGATGAAGTACATGTATATAATTGCAAGACAAAGTTGTACCTGAGCAAGAAGCTTTTTATTAGCAGCCAGGTTTGCATCCTTCCCGGGCTCCACGTCTTCACTCCCAGCTAGTAACAAGGCAACTGTTTCCAGAGCACATAATAAGTTCACTGACTGTCTTAACAGCGAACATCGTATCCAAATTAGAGTCCAAGCACATACGATAACCTTCGAAATACCTTCTGCTGAGAGGCGTCACCGCCTCCTTTGCGCAAACTCAAAAGAGAAGCCACGTTTGCTAGACCCATGGTTTCTCTAAGGAACACCTACAAACGACGACGGTCAGACTGAACACCAACATACAGGAATACCTGGTTGGACGAATTATTGCGCAAAAGGTTGTTAAGCAATTCCAGACAGTCCTGCATATCATAGAAGTATTTTAGACGGTTCAAAGATCAGCTCCAACTTGTACCTGGACAACGATCCCTCCGTCCGATCCTCCTTCTTCCTTTACAATGTGAAACACTCTCTCAAAAGCGCCTTCAAAAACAACTATCTTTTGAATCTCCTGTTAGAAAAGAAAAACAAGCATAAACGAAAGCTCAAATACATCAAAGGTCCCACCTTGGCTGCACGGGTAAGGTGAGTCAAAAGCAAAAGTGCTTCATTCCGGATCACCTGCAAACGTTTATCATGTGAGCGTTTCAGCCGTCTACATCTTGCTGACCTCGCGCTCCAGCATCATATCCATGAGTCTTGTGATGCCTTGCGGTGTTGCTAGGACTTCCTCTTGCAATCTTCAAGCGCACACCTTTTAGATTTACGTATCGAAGCTTGCGACGGCAACTCACCTAGCTGGTGAAACGGACAGAAGTAGCGTGAGAAGCTGAAGAACATAGTACCGGACGTAGAAATCCTCCTCCTCCTGAAGACATTTGATAAGATAGTTCCCATAAAGTTTCCTAGCTTACCAGCAAACTCAAAAGCAACGCAACGATGTTCTGCTCCCTTGCAAGCAGTTCACAGTTCACAAGACCAGGAGAAAGCTGCCCGTGGTCATCTTGAGTCGCGTTGCTTAAAGCAGTAACGAGAGTTTCCAGCGCTCCTCGGACCTTGATTCATTATGTAAGTCAACCAGAGAATAGAAAGCTCGCGATAAAAAAATTACGCTCGCTCACCATGTCTACGTCGTCACGATCGTCTCTGAGCACACCAATGAGCACCGGAAATCCTGCAAAGCAACGCTTTTTAAAACACGAAGTAGACAAAGTAGAGAACTAGAGTTAGAATAAAATACCCATGGCTCCAAAGGCCAGCTGTGCTTGGCGATTTTCGTCCACGAGAACACGAAGCTCCTCCATGGCAGCTCGCCTGTCCACAGCGAGCGTACCATTGCTGATAGTCTCAAGCAATTGCTCCACTCCACTAGAAAAACCAATCCAAAATCACTTCAAGAACAACCAGAGAGTCGACTTACCCATCGTCCTCTGGCGGATGATCTCCGCTTCCAAAAACGAATCCCCCAACACCCTGCACCGATGCAAACCATCACAAATTCGCCTCGAATTGCGCGTCCTAGCGAATGCAGGCACCGGACAATCTAGAAATCTATCGATTGCCCTTATCTATGCCCAAAGTTCCTGGATCGATCGTCCCAGAAGAGAAACCTCACCTTGACCATCATGCCGAGAGCTGTAGAAGGCCTCATCGCGATCCAGCTCTCAGAATCGCCTTGGATCCAGCTCCTCGCTTAGGGTTTAAGTCAGGAAGAATATGCTTCGTAAAGATGCGACTTAACAAGGTATCGAACTCGAATATGCTTTGACTTGAGCAAGAGAGGGATGTCGTCATTGTCTATCTCCTTATTCACGTCGAAGCTTTTCTAACTTAATTTGGAACTTCGAAAACTTTCCCGAAGTTCACGAAAATTTAGAACTTCAAACTTCTCCAAAACTTCATGAAAATGCTCAAAAGACTTGTTAGTCTGGAAGAGAAATGAAAAAACTTAGGCTTAGAGTAACGTCTCCATTCTTCATTAGATTCTCGAGCTCGAAGTATGCAGGGGAGTAAACTCCCAAAAAGTGCTGTGCAAAGCCCCAGATGGCGGACAAAGGACTTGGTCTCATCGTAAATTACCATTTTCACGGAACTTTGGATTGCTAGCCCAGACCTCTCCCTGTTGTTGTAAGGCTAGGCTATTGCTCTAGCGTTCCAGCTGTTTGTCATCTGAGTACACCATGGATGATCACCTTGAGCTTGAAGTGTATATGTGATGTGATTGTTTGTGTGATTTACAGCCTGAAAGGCACCAAGATTTCACAGGAAAGAATGTTGTTGGAGCATGAGTATGATTCCAGACATTGCCAGATATACTCAGATTAAATTGATATCTAGATTATTTTCTAGTGGGTTTTCCAATTGGATTTTGAGTGTATGGTGAGGCTGAAAGATTCCTTTGCAAAAGATGGTGACCACCGTGGGATGCCTCACTTTTCAACGGAGGCATCATGTGAAGTACTGAGTTCCAAAGCAAAGATCAAAGGATAGTATTTCTCTAGATCAAAAGTTATTAAATGGGTGATTTCGGGTTTTTTTTGCTAATAGGTTCAGATTTTGGCTTTTGTTTTTCATAGATGGTAGAATTTATTTATTGAATCATTGAGGCATGCAATCCTGGGTTCAATTAAAAAACATGATGACTATTGATATATTTGCTTTAGGTTTGCCATTAGCTCCATGTCCACCATTCTTAACTCTGTGGCCATTTTTCCACCCCAATCATACCACTTTTGTAGACAATCCTTCTTTTGAGAAATCTTTAGTGCCTTTTCCATCACCTTCAACTACCTTCGACAAGATGACCAAGATTAGAGAGACTAAGGAACAATGTATTACATTTGCTTCTTCTTTGGGCAGAAGTGGACTATAAATAACTCTATATCACCCAAAATCTCCATTTTAAAGCCTCAAGTTCAATTTCTGCTCATTTACATTGTTGTCAAACATTAATGTGGTGAATTGCAATGTTTTCGATTTTTTGCAATTCAACTGGATAGAGTCTTCAGATTATTCCTCCCATGTCAACTCATCTCCTTAGAATCTAGTTGGAATCAACAAATCACAAGTTACAACAAAGATTCCCAAGATTCTGCAAATGCCCGAGTTGGAGGTGTTAGTCGATACCATGTTTCCCAAATAGAGAAGTTTTATATCAAGTATGAATAAGATTTTCAGCCTCTGGAGCAAGTCAAAATCCATGGGTTCCATGAGTTTGGCTTGCTAGCATTTGATGCGGCAAATAAATCTTCCCTTGAGGCAACTCTTTAAGACTTTTGGAGGAGCAGCATCCACCTCAATATATTGTCTTGTCTACCAACTTGTCATTTTCAGGAATCCTTTTGGGTTCTTCTGAGTTATATTATTATTATGTATTCTTCTTGAATAAAAACTTCAGTTTTTGTGAGAACAACACTGGCTATATGTAACTCAAGGAGATTCCTCATGGCAAGCTTGCAAGGTCTTAGTGAACTCTACATGCTCACCCAAAGTGGCTCTAACATGAAGCCTTGAAGCCTAATTTTTATATTCAAACTAAGATTCTTCCTTGACCAGAAACTAAAGTGTGTACACAAAGCTTGAAGCTCTTGCGGCAGTAACTTACATGCTTCCATGAAACACACAATTTGTATTAGTGATAAGCAAACGAATTAGAGAAAGTTTAAGAGCTAGAAAATCATTAAATTGTACTCTCAAGGGAGGTTAGTGAAGCAATTCCAGACAGTCTTGCATATCATAGAAGTATTTTAGACTTCAAAGATCGACTCCAACGTTACCTGGGACCCTCCTTCCTTTACAATGTGAAACACCCTCTCAAAGGCGCCTTCAAAAACAACTATCTTTTGGATCTCCTGTAAAAAAAAAAGCAAGCAGAAACGAAAGCTCAAATACATCAAAGGTCCCACCTGTCAAAGCACAAGGGCTTCATTCCAGATCACCTGCAAACGTTTATTACGTGAGCTTTTCAGCCGTCTACATCTTGCTGACCTCGCATTCCAGCTTCATATCCTGACGCCATAGACCTGGTGATGAGCGAGCGTAATTTTTTTCTACCGAGTTTGGTTGACTTACATAATGAATCAAGGTCCAAGGAGCGCTGGAAACGCTCGTTACTGCTTTAAGCAACGCGACTCAAGATGATCACGGGCAGCTTTCTCCTGGTCTTGTGAACTGTGAACTTCTTGCAAGAGAGAAGAACATCGTTGCGTTGCTTTCAAGCTTGCTGGTATGGTAAGAATGGGAACTATCTTATCAAATGTCTTCAGGAGGAGGAGCATTTCTACGTCCGGTACTATGTTCTTCAGCTTCTTACGCTAGTTTCACCAGCTAGGTGAGTTGCCGTCGCAAGCTTGGATACGCAAATCTAAATGGTGTGCACTTGAAGATTGCAAGAGGAAGTCCTAGCAACAATCACAAGACTCATCGATCGTCTCTGAGCACACCAATGAGCACAGGATAGATAATAAAGACTAAACAAGGTATCAAATTGGAAGAAACGAAAGAGAGGGATGTCGTCATTGTCTATCTCCTTATTCACTTCGAAACCTTCCTAACTTCACGAAAATTTGGAACTTCGAAACTTCTCCAACTTCACGAAAATTTGGAACCCCGAAGCTTGGAAAGTTTGGGACGATCTCAGTGCTGTAAAATCCAATAGACCTGTTAGTCCGGAAAAGAAATGGAACTCGAGACCACTTACGCTTAGAGTGACGCCTCCATTCTTCATTATCTTCTCGAGCTCCAAGTAGGCAGTGGAGTAAGGAAGAAACTCCCGAAAGTATTGCTGCGCGTAGCTCCGGATGCCTTCGGCGAAGCCGACGAACGCCTTGGTCTCGTCGAAAGTTACCATTCTCACGAACTTCGCTGGATTGCCGGCCCAGACCTCTCCCGTTGGGATCCGGCGTCCGGGAGGAACCACCGAGCCGGGCTCCAGAATGCTGTGGGTCTCCACGACGGAGCCTTCCATGACGACGCAGCGCTCGCCTATGATGCATTCGCGCTCGATGATGCACGACCGAAGTGTGCAGTAGGGACCGATTGTTACGTAGTGGCTGATGATGAGATGCGGTGGAAGTCCTGGAGAAGGAAAAGCACACAAAGATAAGTTGCTCAAAGAAAAGCAAAGAACAAACAAGGAGGAATGTAGCAAATGATAAAAGAATTGCGAAACAGTTTCATGAAGCACAGAATGATAAAAATAAAACAAACAATGCTGGGATGGGCTGTACCATCACATAAATCGTAGCAGCAAGAGAGAATGAATTAGCAAATGCAAAGTTATGCTAAAAAGAGTCTAAGCGAGAAACGTTTAGACGAAACTTCACTCGGAAAGGTGGAATGCCAAAAACCAAAAAGAATCATAGCAAATTTGAAAACAAGGTCTTTCTAAGGAATAAAAAAAGCAAGACACCACCGAAAAAATTCATAAAACCATACACTGCAATCTACATTCTCGGAAACCATGGACGAAAAACAACACACAAGAAAAGAAAGAAAAGAGATAAGTTGCTCAAAGAAAAGCAAAGAACAAACAAGGAGGAATGTAGCAAAGAGGAACGAGTTGCGAAAGTTTCCCAGAAAAAAACATCTGGGATGGACTATCATCGGAAAACTCGTAAAGTAATGCTGGAAAGAGTGTAAGCGAGAAAACGTTTAGATGGTCGAAAAGCTGAAATGCCAAAAGCAAAAAAATCATAGGAGCAAGAGAAACGACAAGAACAAACAAGGAGGAATGTAGAAAAGGAGAAAAGAGTTGCGAAATGATGGATGGAAGTTTCACAAACGTGAAGCACAGAATGATAAAAGCAACAAACAGAGAGACAAGTCTGGGATGGACAAACTTTTCAGTACCATCGGATAAATCGCAGCAGCAAGAGAGAATGGATGCAAAACTATAGCAAATCCAGAGTTATGCTGGAAAGAGTTTTAAGTTTAGAACAAACCGTGGAACGCCAAAAACAAAAAGAATCACAGCAAGAGAAGAACTATGTCAATCAAGCGAAAGCAAGCACCACCAAAAATAAATAATTCACGAAACCGTTCACTGCGATCTACATTCTAACCATGGACGAAACAATGAAAAGATAGTAATACGTACCAACTGGGGACTCGGAGGCGACGTGAAGAACACAGCGGTCGAAGATATGCGAGCAAAATCCCATTTGGATTTTGTTAAGATCGCCTCGTAGCACCGTCCCATACCACACCGTGCACTTGTCCTCCACCTTGACGTTCCCGATGAGCGTGGCATTCGGCGCGACCCAGGCATCGGGCGCGATGTATGGCACAGCCATAGCCAGGGGCACGATCTGCCGCTGGCCGCGATAATCCCAGTCGGCCCGATAGAATCCCTCGGGCGGCGTCAGCGGCACTGTGATCTGCGTTACCGCGAAGGGATTTCGGAGCGATCCAGCGTGCTGCCTCCATCGTCGCAGTGCCGCCATAGCTGCGGCCCCAAATAGATTCGAACCATGCACCACTTGGACCCTCACGGGAAAGGAGTCGAACCGTGCACTACTTAGACCCTCACGGGAAAGGATTCGAACCGTCCACTACTTAGACCCTCACGGGAAAGGATTCGAACCATGCATCACTTGGACAAGATCAAATCGTGAAATTCAAAAAACGCCGGCGGCCGGACGTTTGAATTTCGCGATCTGGGCCGTTCGACTAGGTTGCATCCAACGGCCCAGTTTGTATTTGTTTGATCTAAGTTTTTTACCTTGTTGCAGTTGTTTTTTGAGTTTAGGGCAGGGTAATAGTGCGCGTTGCGCCTTCTTTCTCCTCGGTTCTTCGATTCTCCGGCGCTAGCGCTCTGGGGGGACGATTCCTTTGCGCGATGACAATGCAGGGCTGAAGGCGCTACTCCTGCCGCTGGCGCTCGAGGTCTCGCCGCGAGGGTTTGGTGCTTTGGTTAGGGATTGTGGGGAGGCATGGATTCCAAGAAGCTGCAAGTGAGCCCCAGACCCTCGTCCGGCCGGCGCATCCAAGCGGGCAAGCGGCCACGCCCTGACGATTACTGCGGCAACAGTGTCCGAAAGCTCATGAGGCGAGAGATCAGCCGCGCGGGCAACTGGGCGTTCAATCGGACAAGCTCCCAGGAGAAGTTTCGAAACTTCCAGCTCCAGGTATGGATTAGATACTTTCTATCTCAGCTGCATTTTTTATTTTTCTTTGGGGTTCGCAATAGGAAGAGTTTGATACCCACGATCCCAAAGCGCACAGATGCTTGAAACTTCCATTCTTAAAGAAGAGGTCCAAGATCGTGGAGATCGTTGCTGCCCGTGACATCGTTTTTGCTTTGGCGCATTCGGGCATTTGTGCTGCTTTCAGCAGAGGTAGGCAGTCATATCCGTTCACATTTCCATGGCAAATATAATCTTTTCTTTTTGTTTCGTTTGGGGTTTTAGAAACAAATAAGAAGATCTGTTTTCTCAATATCAGCTCCGACGAAGTCATCAGAAGCCTTTTCTATAACAAAAACAACGACTCGCTCATCACTGTTTCAGTATACGCATCTGACAATTTCAGCTCACTAAAATGCAGGACAACACCCATCGAGTAAAACTTTCCATGCTTTCATCTTTTATTTTACTAGTTTGTGTTAACTTTTCGCAGATATATTAGAAGAGGACAGCCTGACGCTGGATTTCCTTTGTTCGAAACAGAATCATTGCGTTGGCCCGGCTTCGTGGAGTTCGACGACGTGAACGGAAAGGTGCTAACGTATTCCGCACAGGATCGGTATGCTCATCTCACTTTTCCGGCACCATTTAATCACTACTGAGATTCTTTCTTTTCTCCTTGCAGGATTTACAAAGTTTTTGATCTCAAAAACTACACCATGCTGTACTCTATATCTGACGAGCATGTCCAAGAGATTAAGATAAGGTAACGCGTTGAAGTTATGATTTTTTGAACCCCTTTAAGACGTTTTCTTTTTCCTGGTCACAGTCCTGGCATTATGCTGCTCATATTTGACAGAGCGGCGAGCCATGTTCCTCTTAAAATCTTGTCCATCGAAGATGGTTCCGTCCTAAAGGCGTTTAACCATCTCCTCCACCGCAACAAGAAGCTCGACTTCATCGAGCAATTTAACGAGAAGCTGCTAGTGAAACAGGAGAACGAGAACCTCCAAATCCTTGACGTAAGTAAAAGCAAAGCGTTTATCCCTGTAGCTGACGGCTTTTGGTTTGTTCGCGCAGGTACGGAACGCCCAACTGACGGAAGTGAGCAGGACCGAATTTATGACACCGTCGGCCTTCATCTTTCTGTACGAGAACCAGTTGTTCCTCACGTTTCGCAACCGCACTGTCGCCGTGTGGAACTTCCGCGGCGAGCTGGTCACTTCCTTCGAGGACCACCTCTTGTGGTACCCGGACTGCAACACAAACAACATCTACATCACCAGCGAGCAGGACCTCATCATCTCCTACTGCAAGGCCCAGGGATGCGACGAAGAGACAGGTAACCACAATCTCTCGTTTCTCTAATCGTTTCTTTCTTCTCTGTGGTACTGACTGCTCCATTTTCGCAGTAGGCTCGATCAACATCAGCAATATCCTGACCGGGAAGTGCCTGGCAAAGATCCGCGCCGACGATCCCAGCGTCAAAGTGAGCCCGCGGTGTCACGCAAACTCGTCCAACATCCGAGGCTCGGTCCGTGAGGCACTCGAGGACGTGACGGCGTTGTTCTACGACGAGGAGAGGAACGAGATTTACACTGGTAACAGGCAGGGGCTTGTCCACGTTTGGTCCAACTGATAGATCTACGAGAGAGAGAGCGGGCGTTCTTTTGTCCGTGCTAGAAGATCCTCATCGCTCCTTGGTTCGTAACTCCTTTTTTAAATGCGTTCTTCTGGTCTCACGGCAGGCGATATTTATCTCTCTCGTGGCAAAGTTTCTTATGTCTCTTTCGCGGCCGCGCATAATTCGTGCTATGGCTTTGTGTACATTGTATGCTTTTTTTCTCTGCTATAATTTTTGTAACCACAGAAGTATCATCTCTTAAGTCTGTCTGTACCATCAAAACAATCAATTAGATATGTAAATACAAGGGGGAGGAGAAGGAAGAAGAAAAAAAGCTAAAGCGCACCAGTGTACAACCGAGTACTCACTCTTCCAAGAGATTATCACGCGAGAAAAGCTCTCCCAAACTCAAAGTTATCGATCCCTCGAGAAGGCCTACATGGGGCACAAGCACGGTTGGACCTGGAAGTTCCTCCAAGCTTTTATTATTCCATTCGAAAGAAACGAGTGTCAAGGAGAAGATCGATCGTTACTTACCTTGCTCGCCGGAACACGCTGCCGACGCTCGACGTAGGCCGAAGGAAACCATCCGGCTTTGCCTCGGCACTCCCCCTCGGACCATCCCGTCGTAGAAACCTGGAAGTTAGATCGAATCGTGTGAGAAAACTAGGAGCCATGAAACGCATCTAGATTACCTGGCGAACAACGACGTAATCACCAACAGCTATCGTAAGCTCTCCCTCGGATTCCGCCTCAAAAGGATGCATCACCTGGACAGCGCGTTTTAGAGCACAGCTATAACTTTAAAAAGAGCCCAGTACCTCGGCCAGGAAAAACGATGACTTTCGGTCGGAGTTGGATTGGTAAACATTGGAGTAGCCACCATTCTCTTTTACTTCCTCGTATGGAGGAGGGGACGTGGAGTGCTCTAGCTGTTGTGACGCGCCCGACTCTCCCTGTAACCGTTCTGCAACCATCTGGAGAACAATTATATCTCAGCCCTGTGTTTCCGGTGAAGCGAACGTCGCAACTTGCCTGGGTGTGAAGCTTGTCAAGGATATCAGTCACGCGCTGATGATAAGCTCGCTCGGCTTCTACCTGGCAAAAGAAACGAAAAAAACTGTGGGACTTTAATTACCAGTGACTGATGCTTACCATGGCAATGAGACGTTGCAATGTGAGACGCTGCTGTTGAGCTTCAACAGCAGTCATCGCCGCAGCGGCTTCTTTTCCCAGCTCTGTCATTGCTGCCATAAGCTCTGTCAGTTTCGATTCGGCCATTTGCAGTTTCAAGGCGTTGTCTGCATTGAGGCCGGTCTCTTTCGACCTTCTTCGAGTAACCTCCTGGGCCTGATCATTAACACCTTTGGTACCAAGAGAAAAAAAGAAGCAGGAACACAACCGACCAAACCTGCGCTTCAGCCTCCTGGCGCAGACGATCATAGCGTTGTGCCAAGTGCCGCGCGTCTTCCAAAGGTGCTCCCATCACCATCGCTCTCAAAGGCTCAGCAACCTACAAGACTTGTTAAAACTTATCACAAACAATGTCTTCTTACCTGAGTACCAAGTGCTCGATGCATGCTATCTCTCTCCTTCTCAATATTGAGTCGAGCATTTCCAAAGTACGTAGCCGACTTTGCAAGGGCCCCATTCGGAGCTGGTCCTTCAGCGGCATACTTTCGGCAATCCTCCGCAAGCTTGGTGGCTGTTCAAAAAACCATAAGCTTTTCTCTCTCACAATTTGGAATTTTTTTCACAAGAAACACTTACAAACATCAAGCTGCTTGGATCCAGTAGAGATCAGTCCTTCAGTTCCACGCACTATTTCTCTTTGGAAATGCTACACATCAGCACACAAAGCAACAAAGCTATCAGTATCATAAGAGTATGAAATCGAAAGAATTCCCTTCGTTGCAACAAACGACAACTCAATACCTTGCCAGCGCGTGTAGATATAAATAATCTTTCCAGCTGCTGATGCCTCTGCTGCTCCGCCTCGTTCGTCACAATGTCGGTCCCTTGAGAGCCGCCATATCCTTGCGAGAATTGTTTGAATACCGCCTGCGAACCACCAATCCAAATCGTGAGCAAATCTCCCAATCCTGGATGGAAACGAGCCTGTTGCTGTTTGGCGACTTGCTCCCGAAATTTGCTAGCCTGTTTCCTGATCGCATCCATCTACCTAGATTGCGCCGAGCCAGCTGACACGAAACCAAATCGTCATTACCTTGGAGAATGTGGCGCGCCATAGATCACACCTGAGTGCCGATCTAGCAGAGGAAGAATGGCGCCGATCCAGGGCGAGCACCCAAACCCTCCCGCACTTGTCGGACCCTTCCCCGGGACCGCAACGAAGAAAGCAAACCCTAGACACTCGAGGGAGGAGGTCAAAGAAAAACCTCTGCCCAGCGTGGCGCGAGCGCGGCCGTCAGATATTAAGAGTAGACGTCGCAGATGGAACATCGGGATCGTGTCTGCAGACAACGGTCAGGAACCAGATTGCCAATCTTGAACGTCAGATAAGATGTTTGAATTAATCCAAGCCGTCCACTGTAATTTAAGAAGATAAATATTTTGCTGAAAGAAAAATATTGTCAAATTTCTAGCCGTCTGATTTCTTTTATAAAAATAAAAGAGAAGGAAGAAAAGTCTTTTTCCGGTCTAAACCCTAATATCAGTGCCAAAGAAAAGTCATTAAAACTTAGTTAAGAACAAGTGTATTTTCCATTCTATAGAAATCCAAAGACTACAAACCACCACAGGAGAATCGGCGCCGCCGTGGAACGCACACCATGAATGGCTTGTCCGAGATCTTCGTCCATCTCTTTTGATCTTTAACTTTGCCGTGCTCGTAGTCGGTCTGGACCCGGATCGTCGGTCCCTTGAACATATCAATCTTGTCCTGCTGCCTCGCGTAGACGATGAAGTCCTGCTGGAACAGCCGGTTCTCTCTCGCCTCTTTCTCCTCCTGCTTCTTCACGTCGAATCGAGTGAAGTATGGCCCGACGCTAGTGATGTAGTACTTTGATCTCCACAGAGGCGGTCGCCCCGGCCGACGCTTCAAGCGCTTCACTTCTTCCACGCAATTCATCGCCTTCCTCGTTTCCTTGATCTTCTCCTCGATAATGTTTGGTTCTCCCAAAACTTTGAGGTAGTGGGAGTAGTACATGCCTTCTTCGGCCTCAGTCCCCAGCTGCAAGAACAAAAGAGAAGAGACTTAGAAACAAAAGGAACCAAAAAAGCTTCCAGAGAACTTACGAAGTAGTGACTGGACTTAAAGAACTTTTCAATCTCCTCGCGGGTTTTCGTCGCCACCTTGTTGATCCGGGCGTCCCACTGCTGCTTGAAGTTCGCAAAGATGTCGGTCTTCACCTCGCAGTTTCGTGCCATCGCGTCGAGCAGGAACTCTTTCCTTGCGTAGTAGCTGTGGACGTATTTCCTGCTGTAAAACCCGCGAAAGATCCTCTGGATCGTCGTGGCCTTGTGGTTGAAGTACGCGACACGGAGCTTGGTGTCACGGGCACGACCGATGGCATAGAATCTCTCTCGCCCAAGGTGGCCGCGGTAAACTCTTTGGATGTTTGTAGCAGAAGTGTTCCATCTCTTGATAAGCTTGTAGACTCTTCTTCGTCTCCAAGCACACTGTTATTGAGGAACTGAAACATTAAGTTCCAGCTGCTCGCAAGCGTAAGAATGAAGGAAAGAAGAAAACCGGAATGAGAAAAAATGGAGAGTATGATCTACCTGAAGAAGGATCACTGAATGGTGTTCTTTGGATCTATTTTCCTCAGCCACACTGAAAAATTCTCGTTTCTTTCCACACAGTTTAGTTGTTCTAGGAAGATTATTTGAATGCTTACTGTGACGTGTCGACGTAGGCCTGGAGCATCGCCTCCAGCCGGCGCCTCGCCCGAGCCATCTCCATTTCTTCTCTGTGCTCTCGATAGATCAATTGAACGATCTAACTCTTCTTTCGATCGATTGATCGATCTAGAAATGCAGCTAAATCGCGTTTGCGTGAGTAGCGAGGGAATGTAGCAAGGAATTCGTCAGCCTACCAGGAATTTGGAATGGCGCCGCTTGGGCGCCACTGCTCCAGCGCGATGAGCGGCTTCGATCCAAGAACACGGGGTTAGGGTTTGTCGAAATCCGCGGTTCGAATCTAGAAATTCAAATATCTTTCCATTGGGATAAGGCTTTCTAGCGAGCTTACAACGAAGCTATGCCGCATTGCGGTAGCGCTAGGGTTTGTGTGGGAGCATCGGCGGTGAGCGCCAGGCCGCGGAATGGATTGTCACTCTCGCCGGTCTCGGCGCCAAGGATTTCGACGATCCGGTCAGCTGCCGTAAGTTCAATACGTGCAAATATCAAGGATTTCGAGCGATTTCTTTCCAGGCGGGCGAGGAATCGATGCATCTACATCTCCAAGATCCACCACGCGCTGCGAATTCACCCTTATTTGAGCCACAGAGCTGGAAGAAGGCCGCCATAGCAATTTTCGCAGCAATGCAGGTGGCAGCACCGTTTAGCGACTGGAATTTGCCGGTGGCAAATGCGATTCTCTACTCTCCAGATACCAAAGTGCCACGCACTGCAGAGGTAGCGCTGCGCCGAGCTATTCCTGTGATCACACCCACCATGAAAGCCATTCAGGTATATTTCTCCAAAATCTCTCAATGTTCCATTGGAACTTTTTGTTCTTCATAGGAACCTTTGGAAAACATTTTCTATCTCCTCAGGATCCCACAAAGGAAGCCATACGGTAGCATGGAATCGGATGTTAAGAAAGCTCTCAAGGTACGAACGAGTTGTCGATACACTTCGTCTTGAGAGTTTTCTTTCAGATAGTTATGGATGGCAAAGACACTATCATATCTTCAATACCTGAGGAGAAGAGGGCGACGGGACAAGAGCTCTACGATACACTAGTTGATGAGAAGGTAGTATGTTCTCCATATCCTTTTTCTTCGTTTTGTGAATGTGTTACTTCAGGCAGGATTGCCAGCCTTGCTTGGGAGCATTGGGAAGCAAGATGCTGACAAGGTCTCAATAAGACTTGCTTCGTCCCTGGATGTTATAGCTCAGATTGAGCTTTTGCAGGTAAAAATCTAAGGTAGATCGTTTTCGATAACGCTGTTCATTCACTTCTTATGTGCCAAGGTTTCTGAAACAGGCCCCAGCTCTTCCATATCTACTTCCAGCACAATACCAACAGTTGCCCAGGTTTCACAAGGTTTAATCCTGTGGAAATTCTTCGTTAACACCCCTTGTTTGATACTATAGGCTTACTGGTCGAGCATTGGTTGAAATGGTTGTGAAGAAAGGTGATAACACGGCCTTCACCGTTGCAGCCGGTCAAGGACCTCAACCGCAGGGAACAATTCAGGTAATTGCGTTCATTTCCTTGACATTGCTATGAAAATTTCTTGAGATGTTTCAAACTGGCAGGTTGTTCTTGATGGTTTTTCTGCACCCATCACTGCTGGAAATTTCGCCGATAAGGTTCCTGCATCTAGGTTTTATCAGTCACTAAAGTTTTCTTCCCAGGTTTTAAAAGGCTTTTACAACGGAGTCAAGCTCAGGACAACTGAACAAGCGATACTATCGGATAGCGCTCAGCAGGACGCCCTTCCAATGGAGATCTTGCCATCCGGGGAATTCCAGCCACTGTACAAAACAACTTTGAATATCCAGGTGAGTAGTCACACATTCAAAGAGATATATGAATGACAACTCTCTCTTTCAGGATGGCGAGCTGCCAGTACTTCCACTGTCTGTATACGGCGCTGTGGCAATGGCACACGACCCTAGCGCGGAAGATTTGTCATCCGCATCTCAGTTTTTCTTCTACTTATATGATAGGCGAAGCGTAAGTTTCCACTTTCTTTGTCTTACAATAGACGAAGTTTTAAGCTTTTATATCACCTCAGGCTGGGCTTGGTGGACTTTCCTTTGAAGAAGGCCAATTCGCAGTTTTCGGGTAAGCTTTGTCTCATCTCCATCTGCCTCGAATCAATCCATGGTTTTTCAGATATGCAACCAAAGGACGTGAACTTCTATCCCAGCTAAAAACCGGCGACGTCATTGAGTCGGCCACGCTAGTTTCTGGACGAGACAGGCTCGTGTATCCACAAGCGCCTTCATGAGCAGATAAAATGGTTCGTTGTCTTTTATTTCTCATGAACGCTTGTTCATATTCCGAGGAAAGACGATCGAAACTCTCCCGGCGATGGATTATACAGATGATTCGAGCGGACAAAATCGACGCTTGCATCTCTTTGCAACGCTAAGTATATATGAGAAGTCTATCCGTGTCGAGATAGCTGGACGCGAATGCTATGCCGTCTCCAGTCGGCTGTGAGAAGGCGAGCTTGTCAAGCTTTATCTGGGATCCAAAGGCAAAATCGTCCCTGGCAAGAAACACCAAGCAGAATGAGCTCCGGCCGAGAGGAGTTACGTGCGTGAGCTTACCTGATCGTATCGAGGAGACGAGACGCTATTCCTTTTCTCCGGAAGGAATGCATCACCCACAGTCCCCGGATGCCACACGCGGCCGCCACCGGAGTGTTGTTGTCATACGAGATCGACTTGTTTAGATCCGCGCTGCT
This sequence comes from Selaginella moellendorffii, assembly GCF_000143415.4. NCBI lineage: Eukaryota > Viridiplantae > Streptophyta > Lycopodiopsida > Selaginellales > Selaginellaceae > Selaginella > Selaginella moellendorffii. The sequence goes on from NW_003314269.1 coordinate 3,247,847, forward strand.
GCTGCTGCTGCTGGTTTTGATCTTGCGCTGGACCTCTCTGACGAACTTGATGTTGCCAAACACCATCTCCTTCTTCACACTCGCGGCTGATTTGTAGAACAAAAGAGCCATGCGTGAGAAACTTGTTTGCAGCTTGTTCTTACGTACCTTTCCCCTTATCGCAGTGATCTCTCTCGACTCTGGCAACGAATGCTTCGTCGATCGCCTCGGCAACGGCACAGCCGAGTACTCTCTTCGATTCAACATAGAGGTAAACCTGCAAGACAGCTTCGCTATGAGAGAAACGAGAGAAAAAGAGGCCTTTCATTTCCAAGGTACCTTGTATTGGGTGTTTAGCAACCAGTCTGGAGGAAGGCCCATCTCTTTCTCCATGGTTGTGGCGACCTCTTTCACCTGGTTATGGAGTTTTAGCGGACTACTTCACGAGCATAGGGAATCGATACCTTTGTGCGGTGTTGGGCGGGATCTTGCGGAAGAACTACAATGACTCGACTGCTTCTATCCTCGAATCGAGCGGCGACTCTCTCGTTTCGCCAGCCCTGCAAGAACCGAGAGAATGTAAGAAGCGAGATCAGGCATCGATCGATTCACCTTGAACTGGATCCCGCGAAGGAAGTTTCTGTGGAAGATCTCGTGAACCTTGGTGTCGTTCTCTTGGCCTCGCGCGTAGACGAGGCCGCAGACCTTGCATGCGCTCTGGGAGAAATCCGACTGCCCGAAATCCAGGAAGTATTGCCCGCCGCCGCCGCGCTGCCGCTTTGGCTGCGGCAGCGCGGCATTCTTCGAGCTCTGGCACGGCGCCAGCGGCCTCAAGACGTCGGATTCCCCGTCGGAGCCATCCGACTTCTCCTCATCGAATGCCGGTTTCCTGAAAATCCATCCGCCCGTCTCGAATCTAGGAATGAACAAAGCCGCGGCGCATACCTCTTGCGTCGCCGGTACGTGACGACCGCCGGCGCCTTCGCCTGGAGCCATTCCGGCTCGTCGGCCATAGCTCGGATCCAAGAACCCTAACCTGTTTGAATTTTCCCGCCCAATGCCGCCCACCGTCGATCCTAAACCCCGGGGTTTAAGAGAACTGCCACGTGGCTTTGATCTGATTTAACCTACATAATAATCCCAGACCTAATTTTTCACTTGCCCTAGACGAAGAAGAACAGTGCATTGTTTTTTTTCGACCAAGGCGCTCTCCACTGCGGCATCCATTCTGGGTCACCGGCACAGCGTCCCTGGTAGGCGCTTTGCTAAGCTCGCGAATGGTGGAAAGATATGGATTTTTTCCTTTTCCTTCTTATCAGCAGTGCCTACAATGAGCAGCGGAGCAAACGAGGGAGAAGCTGAGAGCTCATCTGGATCGGGATCGAGCAATTCTTCCACCGTCGAGATCAGGATCAGGACATTGGACTCGGCGAGCCACACTGTTCGAGTAAACAAGGATGTAAGTGTCTTTAAAATGGTTTTGAATTGGAAGAACAAGGAGGATGTTCACGGTTTTTTCTCTCTCTCTCTCTCTCTCTCTCGTAGATATCTGTGCCTGCCTTGAAAGAGCAACTCCAGGAACTGGTGGGAATTCCAGCGCAGGACCAAAGGCTGATTTGCCGCGGGAGAGTGCTGAAAGACGATCAACTTCTATCGGCTTACAGTATGTTCCTTGTCTTTGTTTCTGCGAACTCTTTTTGATCTTCTTAGCGATGATGGCCAGACGTTGAAGACGGGCATACGTTGCATTTGGTGGCAAGGCCGCAACCACAGTCCGGTGAAACTCAAGCTCAAGGTGAGTAGAACTTTCGGAAAACGTGAGACTAAACGACTTAAGTTTCTTTAGCCGATCAAGCGAGTGCGCAAGGACAAGCGGATCCGAACCAGCAAGGCCGGGGAGTCACTCACAGTCTCGTCGTTGGAACTATCAATGTTCCGACTGTCGGGGATGGAGGGATTCCTGATTTTAATAGAGTGAGTTCCTCCGCTAGTTTTCTGTTTTTGTTCTTGGCTTACTGTATAATGGTGACAGATTGTTTCGGCTGTTCTTGGCTCTGTTGGAAACCTTCCAGGATCAAACGTTCCCATGGGTCCGGCCGACTTGCAACAAGGTACACCTCTTACGGCCCCGCGCCTGGGCCTTTCCTTTGGAGGAAACCAGGGGTTTCAGGTTTCGCCTGATGCACTGACAACAATGGCAATTTATCTCAGTCGCATGGAACAAATGTTTGGTGAGTGTGTTTCTTTCTTTCTTTTTTGGCTCCAAGCTTCCAAAAAATTGGCATGTTTCACAGGACTTGCGAGTGCTCAGCCTTCAAACCAGCCTTCGAACCAGCCTTCGAACCAGACTCCGGACCAGACTCCGAACCAGACTCCGAATCCGCCATCAAACCAGCCCCAGACTCAGAACCAAAGCTCAAGCCAGACTTCTCCTCCTGCTCTCGGTGAACCTTCTGCAAATGGGCAAAGGAGTCCTCCTGCAGTGAATAGACCGCTTTTCAGTCCGGCAGCGCTGGGTGGAATCATTCGTCGTACGCAGTCGCTACTTGCTGGTCAGGCTGCGGTGCTTCTTGCTGTAAGTTCTCTCCATTTTTTTGACTCCGTAGTAACCTGAATTGTTAAGGCATTGGCTGGACAACTTGAGAACGAAGTGACACTGGCCGACGTCAATATGCGTGGAGAGGTCCAAGCTGCTGCTGCTTGGAGTGGGACGATTATGCAGCAGCTTGGGGCTCTACTGATGGAACTTGGCAGGACTACCATGACTTTGCATATGGGATCCACGCCTGTAAGCATCTAGATTTCATTCTTTGCTACTTCCGCTGAGCACCTTTCACATGGTTTCTACAGGCTGAAGCCTTTGTAAATTCTGGTCCGGCAGTTTTCGTTTCTCCTACTGGACCAAATCAGATGATGGTTCAGGTAAGCTCGTGATTTGTACCTTTATTTGTGGCTGAGTGCATACTGATTTTGCAGCCGATGCCTTTTCAACCGATAGGTACTTTCCCTGCAAGATCACCGTTTCCTCCGGGGTGGCCAGGTGCTCAAGGACCAAGAAGCCTGAACATCCACATTCATACGAGTGATACCGGAGTACCTTCAACGAATGCTCCGGCCGCGCCTTCTACCGAAGAGGGAGGATTACCACAGCAACCACAGGTTCCTATGACTGGAATACCAGCGGGCGTTTTAGATGGTGCTGGCCAAGAAAACGTTGGAGATGACAACTCGCAGGGCATTCCCAGTGCTGTGGTACAAGAGACGATCATGGTTATCCAGGATAACGGTGACGCTCGGGTGCTATCGTCTCGCTCCAGGAACTTAAGCCCTGGAGCTTCACCAGCCGACAACGAAGGTACAGTTGGTGCTAATTCCAGTGTGCCTATGCAAGCTGCCCCAACGGCACAAATGGCACAGGTTTCACAGGCGCTAAACCAGCTCTGGCCTGGAGGGCTTGCAAACTTAAGAGCTCCACAGCATCCACAGCAGTTTAATGGCTCCGCGATGGGCATGGGATCCAATCCTTTGACGTCGATGCTGGGAGCTACACTCGGCCAACTTGCTGGTTTCCAAACAGGAAATTTTCAGGTACCAGCTCCGTTTAGCTCGCAAGTTTTTCCACAAGGACCAGCTCCTCCCACCACTACTCTGGGTAATCTGCATTGGTTTGGTTTAAAACTGAAGCGTTTTAACTTGTTTTATCTCTCTTGCAGCGCAAGCACAAGTCTCCATGCCTCAGCAGCCTGCTAGTGTTCCAGCACCTCAACCATCTCCAAGCGAGACTTCTTCAATCCCATTTCAGCCGCCCTCACAAGTACTGAGCTAACTTTAAAACTTGGAAGCTTGTTGCTAACTTTGTGCTATTGCAGCCATCGACAGATTCTCGTGATGCAATCAACAGGTCAGTCGACCAAACAGCTCCTAACACCTCTACTCCGACTGCTCCCCAGCCTAGCTTAAATCCTCCGGCTGGCTTGGGTTTGGGCCGCTTGCGTCCGCTAGTGGTATGTTTCAATCTCTTTCTGTTCACTCAGTAAATTCTTGTACAGCCTAGAAGGCGGACGGAGAGCTCAAGTCAGAGTGATCCTGCTGCTAGAACTGATTCAAGGTCGCCACCACCGACGTCACCGTCGCTCAACGAGAACAACTTTGCAAGCCTCATCGGGAACATTATCAGGACTCCTGCGTTTGGCAACCTTGCACAGCAGATGATGCAAACTTTGGGAGAAGGCGGTGCTGGCTCGCAGAATGTGGATATCGGGAGTATAATGCAGCCGATGCTGAGAAGCGTCATCCAGCATCAGCAGCAGCAGCCTGCCAATCCGGAAGTAAGATTTTTTATTTCTTCCCTGATCGTTCTTCTGCTCAAACAGGTACCTGAGGCAACTGATGCTCAAGAAAACGATTCTAATGTGACCAAGGCTCAGGTAGATATCTTTTACACGACGTGACTGAGTGATTGATCGATTTTGAGTGCTTGGTTTTTTGTAGAACTCCACCGATTCTTCTCTGGAGAAGCTCGAGAGAGGTGAGTCTGCTGAGGAGGTGGCGAGGAGTGTTGCGGAGGCCGCCGCAGACAACGCTGGCGTTTCTCTTAGTGAAGGCGAGCTCGTAGAACTAGCGAACGGCATAGCGGACGTAAGTTCCTTCTTCTCTTCTCTTCAATCTTTGTTGATCTAAGCTTTACATTGCCACAGGATTACATAGCGTTGGTATCTCAAGATTTGGCTTCTCGAATTTGACACGGCACGACTATATTACTTCTTAGCTCTCACCTTCGCTTTTCTCTCTTTTTGTTCTTGGGATTTCCTTGTTCTTGGCATTGGTAGCACAATTTTTTTTTTCCTCAGTATATGTGCTTCATGGTGAGTCGAAAGATCAATAACCAAGTTGTAAGTATTTTGCTAGAACCATCCACGAATTGGACGGAACTTGCGTTTAAGCGCGTGACACACGTTTGACCGCCAAAGGCTTTGACGTTGACGGCCAACGAAAATCCGTTTTACTTGGCCCGTAAGTAACAAACCGGGAATATATATGAAAAGCCCCCGTCCAGTCGAGTGTGTGGATCGAGCGATCGAGCGAAGCGGCGTCCATGGGTGAGTGATCGATCGCCGCCACGAGATGGGCGGAGGAGTATGGGGATCCGGGGATAGCATCGTCGCTTACATCGGCTCGCTCATCGGCCTCGTCGCCTTTCTCCGCGGCATCCTTCCACGCGAGGTACGCGATTTCCTCCGCGAGGCCGCCATCTCCTTCCTCCCGCGCCTCTACTTCCTCTTCTGGACGAGCAAGACCCGCATTGACGTCCACGAGTGGGCCGGCTCCTCGCCCAACGAGATGTATGATCTCGTCCACCTCCACGTCGCGGAGCTCACCTCCGCCTCCGCCCGGACAGCCTCCACCCGCCGCCTCGATCTCGTCCGCGTCAAGAACTCCGCCAAGCCCAGCTTCGCGCTCGCGAGTGGCGAGAGCGTCCGGGAGAGCTTTCGCGGCGTCTCCTTCTGGTGGACGCGACGCGTGATCGAGAACAGCGAGTCGCGGCGCTGGAGCACGCGGCGATCTTACACGCTGGAGGTGGACACGAAGCTCGCGCAGTCGATCCTCCCGAGCTATCTGGAGCACGTCGTCAAGAACGCCGAGGAGGTCCAGCACAGGAACCGCAAGAGGAAGCTCTTCACGAACTTTAGCGGCTGGGAGTACCGGAAGCGGCCGTGGATGTCGGTTCCATTCGATCATCCTGCAACTTTCGAGAGCATGGCTATGGATCCCGAGCTCAAGCAGCAGATCATGGACGATCTCCGCAGCTTCATGGGCGGCGAGGCTTACTTCCGGAAGATTGGAAGGGCGTGGAAGCGAGGCTATCTTCTCCATGGGCCGCCAGGAACTGGGAAGTCGTCGCTCATCGCCGCCATAGCTCACTTCACCGGGTATGACATCTACGATCTGGAGCTCACTGACGTGAAGAACAACTCGAATCTGAGGAAGTACCTCACCGCCATCAGCAACAAGGCGATCGTGGTGATCGAGGACATCGACTGCTCGCTGGATCTCAAGAAGCGTCCCGGGGAGGAGGGCGAGAAGAAGAAGAAGAAAGATGGTGGCGAGAGCGATGATGATGACGACGATGATGCTGAAGAAGACGAGAAGAAGAGCAAAGTTACGCTGTCTGGGCTTCTCAACTTCACCGATGGCTTGTGGTCTTCCACCGGAAGCGAGAGGATCTTAATCTTTACAACGAACCACATCGACCAGCTCGATCCGGCGCTCATTCGATCCGGGAGGATGGACATGCACATCTGCCTGTCTTACTGCGCCTTCCCGGCTTTCAAAGTTCTCGCGAGGACGCACTTGGACGTGGAGGACCATCGCCTGTTTCCGAGGATCGAGGAGCTCATCGGGGAGGTGCAAGTGACTCCGGCAGAGATCGCCGAGCTGCTGATCCAAAACAGGAACCACGAGACGCCGGCGCTGGAGAGTGTGATTGCAGCTCTCGAGGCAAAGAAGAAGGCCAAGCTAAATTCATCCCAGGTAGATTGATCGCTGCAAGTTTTGCTTGATCCAACTTCACAACTTTTCTTGGGAAAAGAAAAAACAACTAGTCATCTAAATGCGTCCTCGGTCCTCGGTGCACGATTTGATTGAAGCGGGTGAGCGAGCGAGCTCGAGAACTACAAGCGTTGCTTGGCTTTCCACTCCACCTACCATAGCAAGATTAGCCGGTGAACGTCACAAGGCTGGCAGTGGCACACGAATTCTGGCGGATTCCACACGAATTCTGGCGGATTCCAGATCATTGTCTGCTGTCCAACTCACGTTTGGCGCTAAACAATGCTGCCAAGCAAGGAGCTTAGAAGCACAAAGATACTTAAATTACTGCCATAGGTCAATCTAGAGTTTCATTTGTCGGAAAGCAGCAGCAACAGAAGCAACAGCAGCATAGGTTTACTATAAAAGCTGATCAAGTTCAAGTTGAGAATAAGAAGATGGTCTCATTCATCACTATATTCCTGTTAATTTCTTTTATACCAAGCATAATTGGGGTAATTTAAAATGCAATTAATGCTTTTCTAATTTTCTAAATTTCTTTTATGCAGTGTTTATATGGTATAAATATTAAAACAGCATGTGTAGACGGTGCTGGAACTGATGCAAATATAAAAGTAACATTTATTACATACTTTGGAAAAATTCTTGAATTTAAGAATCTTGATAACAAAAATAGAGATGATTTTGAAAGATGTACACTTTCAACATTTTCAGATTTAGAAGCAGAATGTTTGGAGGAACCTGATGTAATTTGTAAAATGACTTTATCACACGATAATTCTGGTGGTAAGCCTGGATGGTATCCAGAATGGGTTGAAATTATACCACCTTTACCAAATAATCCTGATAGCTATGTCACATCTAGAAAATTTAATGTTAATGCATGGCTTGAAGGTGATATTCTTTCATTTACAACAGAAATATGCCAAATAAATAAATAGTAAAACTTAATCAATAAATTAAACAAAAGTATCAGATAATAACTTGTTAACTTATTATTAAATACTTGTAATTTTTTATTTAAAAAACAAATCAACACAATTTTATGTATATTAATATAAATTAATAAATTTAAATTGAATACTAAAAGGGTGAGAAAGATAGTAAATCTAAGTGATAATATGTTTTCTATTATATATCTGTTTTGGAAAAGTTACAATTTTAATTGCATACAATTCTAGAATTTGCTACCATCTATATTCAAGGAACACACAATGCATATATTATATTTTTACTTCATGTTATACATATTAGATAAAGATTAAAGATGAGAACCATTTTCAAGCATTGATAGCTATATAGTCTTTTGAATAGCAGTAAACTACCTTCTAAAGTAATTGCCGAAAATTTACTTGTTGATGTTTATACCCTTTGATGGGGAGTAGTTGTTGATAGTACCTTAATGCAAGTTATTAGTTATGCATGGTAATGGATAGTTTTGAGTATTTATGATATAAAGCTTATACTTTGAGAGAAAGAAATGAGTAGTGTATCTAAAAAATAATCAATGATTAGATTGTCCATGTAAGCGATTAAATTTTCCATCTCAGACTCCATCTATTAAACCCTAAATTATTAATGAAATTTCCATCTCAGACTCCATCTTGGGCACAATTTTGACACTTCTACATATTATGTGTTGATCCTTTTATATCCCATTTCTAGAGACTCACTTATTGATCGTTTCGTACTTGTTCCTCAAGTATTTCATGAGGAGAGTAAGAGTGCTTATATCCCATTTCTATAGACTTACTTATTGATCGTTTTGTACTTGTTCCTCAAGTATTTCATGAAAAGTTCCACTCTTGCTCTCGATTTTTTAAATCAGAGTTTTTAATCTAAATGTGTTACGTTTGTTTGGTTTCCACTTTCGTCACTACCATGTCGCACCCTTTTGGCTCTACTTTGGGGATTAGGGATTTATGTCTCATAGTCCATATATTTTATATACCTTATAGAGCAATTTTAAATTTTTTAAAACTATAGTATCAATTAAATAATGTAGATCCAAGTGTTTTTATTTTACATAGCTTTGTTATAGGTTAAAAACATTATTATTATAAATATAATTATAAAGGCAAGTGTTTCTATGTGATTGTTTATTGTATTCTATACTAATTTAATTTTCATTACTATTCTTAAGAGTTCTTTGGCATCTTTGAATGGGTCATAATTGAAAGTAGCTACTACATCAATTTACATTGTAATGCTTTATAGTTTTTTAGATGTCAATACTTTAGATTTATTTTCTAGTGTAAGTCTATAAGTATTTTTATAAGTTCTTTAAATATCCTTTTGCCCAATTTAATTTATTAAATATTTTTATTTTACATAAGTGGTTTTTACCCACTAAATGTTTTGTGTAATATTAAAAATAATTTTCTATGGAACTCCAAAACTGTAATATAAAGGGGAATGGTCCAAAATTGAGTTCAGCTCAACTCAGCTAAAATCAATGTTAGTCAATGTAGTCAACTATAAATCTGACAAATAAATTTCATATCAAAAAAATATTATTCCTTGGCAAACATGAAATTCATGAATCTAATTATTAATGGTTTGGAGAAATTTATATTTTGAATCTATTTGTTGGTAGAAATTTCTTTTTCTAATGTAAGCTATACAATAAAATAATTAATAAGTAGTTTATAAAATAAAAGTATTATACATTCATAATATTTTGGTTATAAAGATCTTTTTTTTTATCCAAATAAATATGGGAATATTGAAATTAGCTACGGTGCTGAAAATTTCTATTGTATATTTTAAGATTTTAATATTTTGATTTTTCAATATTTAAATATTTAATTCAAAAATTGACCATTAGGCTAGAAATGTATAGATAGTTCAGAATACTTTTTTTTTTCATTCATTCAATGTGGTTTTTATAGAGATAAAAAGCAAAGAATACAAAAAATCTATTATTAATTTTAGCATACAGAAATGTGAGAATATTAATTTTGTTTCATTACCACAATCTCTATATTACACTTTTGGTTCTTATTATCTGTCTGGGAATATAGAGACCATTATCACTATTAATAAAATGTTTCTTTTACTTTCATAATCTAAAACAAAAAGTTAGCAAACTAAAATAATGGCAAGCTAAAATAAAGCTACATATTTATTATGTGCTAGTCTTTAGCTTTTAGAACCCTAAAGCCACTTATCTTTAACAATAGATTGTAATTAATATGTAACCTTGCTATCAAGACTTATAATTAAGGTTTAGTCTATATTATAATAAAACCTCATTCCCAAGATTAAAATATAGTATATTAATCAATACCAACATTATAGTTATCAAATAATTTTTATTGTTAATTCTTCTTGAGTGTTAGAATGGTTCAAAAGAAGTTTATTTCAAGTCCCAGAAAGCTTTCATGTAAGTCTCCACCTCCATCCCCAAATTCAACCAATAATTCACTTTCACTTCAATATAATAATCCTTTTCATTTTGTGGTTTTTCCTTCCATATAACAATTGTTACAAGGCTCCTCTATTTGCAACCTCAAATGCAACTAAACAAGAATTCCTTCTTTATAATGTTGGTAGAAGAGTTGGAGTACCTCTAATGCTCTAAAAGTGATATGAAATTTTTTCAAGATTTTACTCTATATATGGCAAAAATGTTTGATGTAGATGTATATTATCTTCAATATCTCATATACTACCTTTATTTAAACAAGAGAGATGGTTGTATGGGTTTGTGTCACGAAAAATACTTGTCAACCAAGCCTAAGCTAGGTGAGAAACTGGTTTTTGCATGTGCACTTGACCAGATGAGCATAAGGACAGAATTCCTAAGTGCTATTAGTCAAGCATACTTGACTTAGTTAAAGAAACTCATTCATTAACTTACACTTGCTAGTATTAGGAACCGTTGTGATATTGAGCTTGGTCCCTCAATATTCGCAAGATGATAGCTTACCATATCTGCCAAACACCCTCGCTATCATGCCCTTTATGTTAATCTCATTCTGGTCCCAAATAATATTTATAGAAAGTGTTTAAATTTGCTTATTTGGCATATTTATGGAATGTAGAGACTGTTCTGAACACAATGGTGTTCATCCTGTGTCCAAATTTACAATCTAAGGAGATTCCATATTTAATAAGTTTCAAACTTGTCCTAGACACTAACTCCTAGTACTAAGTGAGGCTTGGAGTGAAAGCCCAAAGTGTGTGTTCCTCAAAGGGGGTTCCAAATGTATTATAGTAGGGATAGTGGGTAGGTTGAGTATAGCTGACCAACTTGAAACATAGTTTACCTCCTGCTTGCATGCCTATCTTTGTTTTGTGTCTGGCTTGGGTCTAAGCCCAAGTTCCACACCATGCTAGCTGGTGAAGTATTTATATCCTCACGTTAAACTATTGGTATGCTGAAATAGCACCAGACGCCGCTATGCTAGATACTCTAGGACTATTCCAAGTTGCTCTATGCTCCTATCCCTTCCTCCTTGGGTTGTACACCTAGAAGTTGCTCTGTGCTTAAGTTCCTTTGCTCCTTGGCTCCATGTTTGGGAGTTTAGCTCTGTACCTTCGTTCAATGGCCCAAAGCCTTGAAACTTGGGTTCCACTCTATTGTCCTTTGGACACGTGGCATGTGGCACGCGGCACATGGAGGGTTTAGATTTCACTTTGTGGTTATTCTATGGTAAATCACCATAAAATAAAGGGTAAAAACCACATGCGCTACAATTTGGTGTGTTGTCTTAATTATTGTCACAAATGCTTAAGAGCTAATTTGGAAGGTATGCATATATAGATATATAAGAAAATCAAAAAAGAGTTAAAAACATACAGTTACTATAATTTTATAAGAAGAACAATATTCTAGTGATAACACTACATTAGTGAGTGTTGAATATAAGATATTTAGACCACCCTATAATTTAAGGTTTTGAGGTCCAAGTGTACAGCTATGATGTCGTATTAATATTAGCATAGTGGGATTTGGTAGCCGTTAGGTTAGTTTCAATCCGGACCACTCGCTCTTGTATATAAACTAGGGTTTTTGGGCTAATTGATATGTATATTTTCTATATATGCTTTGTTTCGTTAAAGTGGAACTTATTCAGTAAAGTGGGACATTAATTAGCATGTGTCCACATGCCATTTCCTAGTACTTAATTAATATTTATTAATATTTCTATCAGTTTTTTAATTTATTTTTTATATTTCACAATATTATAACACAAAATCATATGAAAAGTTTTTAATTTATAAATTATAAAGCTAAAACTTCAATTTTTTATTGTTGTTATAAAAATGGCATGTGGCCACACACCATAAGTGGGATAATGAAAAGTTCCACTTTAACGAAATAAAGCATATATTCCCTTTCTATATTCCATGCACTCACAATATAAGAGCCATGAAAATCATAGTTTTTTTGAAAGTTTAGTTCATTATAAGTAAAGTGTAGAATCTTATATTTTCAAGAATGATTATATGATTATGTAGCACATGTGGTTTTTACCCTTTATTCTATGGTGATTTACCATAGGATAACCATGGAAGCGGAACCTAAACCCTCCATGTGCCATGTGACAGATGTTATGTGTCACATGCCACATATCTAAAGTACAGTGGTGTGGAACCTGAGTTTCAGAGCTTTGGGCTGCTAAATGAAGGAACGGTGCCAAACTCCCAAATATAGAGCCAAGGAGCAATGACATTGGAGCACGAAATGACTCTTAAGCATATAACCCAAGGAGTGAAGGGACAGGAGCACGGAGCGACTTAGAACATCCTAAAGTATTTATCATCTCAATGCTAGGATTAACACGCAAAACAGAGCCAAACAAAGTCTTGTGCTATTTCAATATACCGGTGGCCTAACGCAAGGATATGGGTACTCTACCAGCTAACATGGAATGGAACTTGGGCTTAGACCCAAGCCGAACGCAAAACAAGGACAAACACGCAACCAGGAGCTAAACTGTGCCTTAAATTGGTTGGCCATGCCCACCAGAAGTTAGTCTTTGGGACAAGCTCGAAACTTATTAAATATGGAATATTTTTAGATTGCGAATTTGGACACGGGACAAACAACATTGTGTTCAGGACAATCTCTACATGCTGTAGATATGCTAAATGAGCAAATCTAGACACTTTTCATAAATAGCATTTGGGACCGAAATGAGACTAACACAAAGGGCATGATAGCGAGAGTGTTTGGCAAATATGGTAAGCTATCATTTAACAAATATTGAGGGACCAATTTCAATATCACAGAGGTTTCCAACACTAGCAAGTGCAAGTTAACAACATGCCTTAGTGCTCTTCTAGTTTAAGTGCACATGTGATAACCAATTTCTCAACTAATTTAGGTAGAGATTAATAATGGGTTTACCAATACCGACCTCCTACCATCGTGATAGTAAGGAAAGAATATTTGAAAGGACAGCCAATAGGTAACTTTCGATACCCGAAGTCACATTTGTGATATATTGCATGTGTGAAGACATTATTATATATAATTATAATATAAGTGGTTCTGACATTATTATAATTCTGAACCCCCATTTCTGAGACTAGCAATCTAGACTATGTATTGTCAGTGTTATAATAAAAACTCATTCCCTAGAGTTCAACTTAGTAAAATATTGATAAAGGATGTTTTCACCATTCAAAATTTAATTTGTTTAGTGTATATGAATGTCTAGAAAATATTATTATTACTCACACTTGACCCCATTTAGCTCATATAAATCTTTACCTCTATCTCTAACTTTTATCAACATTCTACCTTCCCTCCACATAATAAATGTTATGAGCTTTTTCCTTTTGAAGCCTTGAGTATCATTGAATATGATATCCCTCTTCCAGCTAATATTTCAGATATTGCTATTAGAGTTGGATTGCTTCTTGTATTTTATGAGCGATGTCAATTATTTCTTCAAGATCTCGCTCCAAATATAGCAAAAACTCTTGAAAGAATAAGCATATATTATCTTCAGTGTCCCATATGTTACTTTTATTTGGACAAAACAAATAGTTGCATGGGTCTGGAAACTTTTCTGAAATTTTTATAGGACTCCTCAATTAAGGGGAAAACTCATATTGCATATATTCTAAAGCTCATTTTATTAGGGATTTGTGATATAAAAGAAAAATTAAATATATATTATATATAAGTTTTTGAAAGACCATAAACTACCTCTTTGAAGCAACTGATAAAAAAGGATAAAAATCTTTAAGACAGCATTTGAAGAAGTTATATTCTTCAATTGCAAACACTAATTTACTAGAATCATATGCTACCATAACCATCAAACCACTACCTTTTGTATAATCAATTACAATGCTACTAATTGGGCAATAGAGTTTAAATAGGACATGTATTGTCAATGGAGATCAAAATTGATACCTAAGCAATATGTTGTAATGTCCTCGTTTATGAAATTTGGTATGATGAGAGCTATCATACTCTGGCAAACCACCCCACCACAAAGTTTAGGTGGAGTTAACACATATTTATCAAAGTTAACATTTAAGGAGTTGTATAGTAGGTTGCACTTTTTGAAGAAAAGCATGAGGCAAAGTAAATGAGATTCAAATGTGGTGACATAAAGATGGCCATATGGATGTAAGTTGTTTACAACAATTTAAGTCATGGTTAAAGTGGTGGGAAGTTAAGATGTTCCAGTGGGGACATCATTCTCTTTATGTATGTTAGCTTTTTTTTATCTTCTTTTTTTATTGGTTGGCCTTTAGTATTTGCCTCTATTAGCCGAATCATGATGATGCTTGCATTGCACTTCACCTCTTATTTGTTTAAAACATCAGTGTGTAATTTTGTTAAGGCAGAGCATAAGGCCATACCTATAGTTTACACTTTAGAGTGCTTCTACTACTTTTTACTTTGTGTGCCTATATTTTTTATATTTATTTTTATATGCTAGCTTTTCTTTTAAATAATGTTTTGTTGAATATAAGGATCTATTCTTGCATTATGCTCCTCTAAGAATTTTACGTCACCTTTGCTTTGTGATAGTTAATCCCAACTAGTACTTTGTTGTAACAACACTCTACATCTTTACTAGATGTGGTGCAGTAACTTGACAACAATAAACTCTTGACAACTGCTAGTGACATAACAATAGGCTTTAGAGATCAAAGCATATAATTTTTGTTTGTTGAAAGGAACAATTATACTTGTGGTAGTTATTTTGTGGGATTAACAACAGCATAGACCATTCTTTCTAGTAGTTTCTATTAGTCTACCATATGCTATTATATGTTGTTAGATGCATGACTTGCTAACAGTTCAATCCTCTAAATAACACTCCCAAACCTCTTTTTTATCTCATTACTTCTTTAGGTCTGTTTTACACTTGAATTTTATTCCAACATCTTTATATATGCACTATTATTTATTATTGGCAATACTAAATGGGTGGAGGCTATTGCTCTCAAGATAACAAATTAACATTCTATAGTAGAGTTCTTATATGATCACATCATATGTCAATTTGGTATTCTCGTGACCTTGATATCTAGTTAAGGGTATGTCATCAAGCAATTTTTATAGGGGCTTAAACTCTAATAACACTTCTCTAGCAATTGTTGCCACCAATATACCAATAATTAAGTTGAGTGATCCAATAAGATTTTGAAATCCATTTTTGTGTTATTGGAGGTAAATTGAGGACAAATAGACTTTGTGTCTGCACTCATTGCCCAGATTAAACAATGTGTAATCTCTTGCTTGAGCTCTAAATTAGAGAGAGATAATAGCAAAATATTTCAAAATTCTTATTTTTTAGTATATAGTTTTTCTATATTTTCAATTAGAGCTAGATTCCCTATAAGAACTCCCTTATCTTTTACTATTCACATCTAGCATCTAGGTGTTATATATTCCACTTTTAGAATACTATTTATGAATATGCTTTTGATTTGTATACACTTTGAATTAATAACCTAGATCAGAACACATGGTGATATTTCAAGGCGAAGATCATTAGAATTGATCACAAAAACATAAGTACTCTCTTAACTTGCATGGAACCTCTAACTAGTGGAGATAATCGTGTGGCACCTCCATCTCACTGCCTAAAGCATCCTTTTAATGGAAATTATTGTGTGGCACTTCCATGTCCTCACTTGAAATCACTATATCACAAAGAACTATCATGTATGAATTGTTCACCTTTGAGTTTGGGGTGTCCACCTCACAAGGCTCCTCCTCCACTGCCATGCCACATAGGGATATATATCACTGCTTTGATAAGAAAATCAATTAAAAAATTCAAATTCTTTCCCACCATTCAAAGTTGCTAAATTAATAACCTCAAAATGGAGAAAAATATTTATTTGGTCCTTCTCAAAGTTGGATTTTCCTTGTTAAAGCTTTTAGCCTCTAATATATGCACCACACCATCATGTAGCAAGAGTAACATTCACTCCATTAAAAACCCAAAAGCTTTGGGTTCTCTGTAGTGTTATCTCCCTCAGAGATAACAAAGGAAATAATCCTCTTGAAGGACGAGCAAGGAAGAAATGTAAAAGTTGCTTAGGAGGTATAATTTACCTTTCAAGGATTTCTTGCTTGGATTTCTAGTTGTAGTGCTCTATCTCAAGGCAAGAGCTCATCTTTTGAACATTCTAGGGCTGGTTAGTGTTAAATGACTATCATAGCATTGGTGTGATGCCTAGACAAAGGCACTCAAGCATAGAATTTTAGCAATTTGATATTAGTTAGAAGTCCTTTAGGAAGAATTAACATGATCTAGCTATTACATTGATAAGCCATTTACAAATACCTATGCATCCAATAGGCTTCCAATACAGCCACAAGCTTATGAATTTGTCTCTTTTCTAAAACATCCTACTAACAGATCACCTTTTATATTTGCATTGGATGGCAATGGTTTTTGCATATTGCCTCGAGATTAGGTGAATTGGCACTTGGTGGACCTCATTATAGCATGGTTATGAATATTTCAAGAATTATAATTATAAATATGTTTATAATTTATAAACACTAGATTAATCAATTTGTATAACATAAAAAGTTTATAGCCTCTCAATATGCCATTTTCATGGCCAACCTACAAAAGCTCACCTGCACCAATGCACCTAATTCACTACTATCATAATCATAAATCACATACTCATCCCCCATATGAAGCTCCACCGGCTGGGCATTAATATGGATTGCCATCTCCTAGCAATAATGGTACATATACATGGATTGGTCTGGGCTATTTTTTATTGGGGCATTATATATATCTCAATGTCCCTTAGGGACTGTTATAAAGAAGATACTTTCATGGTGCTACTCTCTCAACTATAACATTTCACTATCTCCCACCTATTGGTGGTTGTTGCCTTCCAACCGAGGTTGTTGTGGTTGTCTCCTTCGCAAAGGGTTTAATGCCAAATCATCTTATCTTGCTTCCTTTATTACAATATCTAGTGGTCTCCACTTCCATTTGATACCTCCCTCGTATTTCCCTTTATAGTAAGGGATTCATTGCCATTGCCAAGTATTAGGCACCTTCTTTTTGCCATATTCTTGCGACAGCATTTCCTTGAGACGGACAGCTACCAACATGAGCCCTCATTAGTTTGTTATGATCACCAAAATCTGAGCATTCTGTCCCTCAAAATGCCTTTGGTTTCGAGCTTCCCAAAAGTGCTTAAGCCCCGGATACATGCCATATCTCCCACCTAATCTATCCAAAGGCCTCCTAGATTGTAGTCCGATCTCTACTCCAATGGCATCCCAATTGATCTCTAGTGCCTCGATCTGAACATCCCCAATAACCAATCCTTTGCCAAGCCAATCCCATGTTTGACCTCCTTGCCTCTGGGAACCATTGAGTGACATCCCCTTCGCAGATTTCAAAATCTTGCTTGATTTCAAAGCTCCCTAGTCACTTTAGCTATCATTCTCCAGTCTCCTTTGTCACATCACACTCCCATTGGAGGTGTGCTATTATCTCAAATGTGATATATTCCAAACACTTTCAGGCATCCTCTACTTGGAATCATTGTCCTATTGGCAATCTATTCATTGCCACAAGCTAAAAAGTACCTTTTGATTTCTCTTGGATCAGTGACTTCTAGAATGCCACTGTGTTTTCTATCACCTAGTTCACTTCCACCCCTAGTGCAATTCATTTTTGACATAGCTTGGGTACTTCTTCTCTCTCAAACTCCTTATTTACTATCAGTCTGTTTTGCACATCCTTTATTTCCTACATGAAGAAGCCATTAACTTCAATCTCCATGTTGTTAAGTCCTAGTCCATGTCCTCTATGAGCTCCTTGTGCCACTATACTAGATGTCCTTCCCCCTCTAACCAGCATGGCAATTCTACCACATTAGTCTGCTTGCTAACTATCTCAACACTAAAATTCATCCTTTAACTTTGTCATTTGTCACCTATGGCTATTTCTTATTGGAACAACTGTTTTTTATTTTAAATAAATTCTTTTACAACCTTAGGTGATCCAAAATGTAAAAAGTATCTTTTTGAGTGTGGGATTTATATATATAATTAATAATTTTGATTTTCTTATTCCAGATTCTTTATTCTTTTTAGGAAGAAGATTGATGGCCAGAACTAGACAACTTCCATATAACCCTCTTTTATTGCATGACACAAAACTAATAGCACAAGTAGATATGGAGGAAGGTGAAAAAGTGGCAAAAGTATTATATGTTACTATGGAGATTGTAAAAGAAGTGGTATTAAATATCGAGAATGCAAAAGAAGCAACTCTTCTAGTGCAAGATGATGTATCAGGTGTAATGATCATTTCTTTTATATATATATGTATATATAAAAGGAAGAGTGACCTATTTTTGGCTATGTGATACTAAGTAAGTTTGAAATCTAGTTCATCAATAACCTCAAGAATTTCACAGTCCATTTTCCCCTTCACTTTTTTCTTTCCTTTTCTTTTGTCGTTTTGTTTTGCCATTCTTGCAATAGTTATTAACTCTTGGAGGGAAGATAAAATATTCTTCTCAGTTGTATAATGAGGGTGAAATATCAACTCTTCCATACTCATAATCTCATCATTTTTCTTTTCATATTTCTTTGTTTCACTTCCACATTTGGGTGAAAGAACTTCAAGAAGGCATAACATACTTCGTTTGTTGGCACTGGGTCATAACATTTGCAACTTAAAGGATCAAACATCATTTAGCTTCTGGAATTTTCTAGTGGTGTTTGTGTTTCTTAGCTTTGCAAAGAACACAGAAGGTGTCGTATATGGCCTGACTATTAGCAATTCTTTTTCATGCAGAGGGCTCAATCACATTCTTTGTCCCACCATTGCAATCTAGGAAAGCATCCAGTTGGGGTGGTGGGAGTGAACTGAGAAATACTCCTGTGCTACTGTGTGAGCATGTCGATCAGTCAGCTGACCTCAATATCAGGGGTCGTGGGCAGTGCATTCCAGAGCTCTTGGACTTGCTGGGCAAAGTCGGGCACCCATGCTGGCATGACTCGGTCGTGACCACAGCGAGTTCTGCTTGTCGACAGGAGTGTTGTACGCAGTACATGCATCCCAGTCAGACATGAGGGGGCCAGGAACTCTTGGTCAAAGACTAGTTTGGCTGACCAGGATGTAATCGTTCGTACTGCTCCCGTTCCATGTGCGGCACCTCAGGTGGCTCATTGTGTACCAATGTAGAGTTGGGAGGCGCCGTTAGTCATGTGGATGTCCTCCGCTGCTGCCCGGTTCGAGGAGCCCTTCCGCTGTTGTGAGTTGAGCCTGCGAAGTCCGTTGCAATACTAAAAACTTTTAATTGCCCATCCAGCCTCACTGGCTTGATCGGTTAGTGTATAGTTTTATCTTAAGAGTAACATTCCACGAACTAGAGAGTAGAATTTAGCTGCTCAACCAAAGTCCCACCCATATCCATAACCCACGCCTTGTCCACCAGTGGAATCAGCTCTCTGCGAGGAAAGAAAATAAGATCCAAGCACTAATCACGCAAGTTTACCGCAGATCATGGCTCACAACGAGCAACGTCCTCTCCTTCTTCAAGTTGTTCAGAAGCTTCACTATCTCGGATCGTGATTGCCAATCTACAGCCACAGCATTAAAGAATTCCAAGGTGGCCACAAACATCATACCCAGGCCAGCGAGCGGCTCATCCAGCAGCAGCAGCTCTGGCATGCGGACCTGCAACAAAAAGAGAAGGACAAGAAACGTAGTCCTCGTGAGCAGCGGTGAAATCACAGGTTACCAGTTGCACAGCGAGTGCTAATCGTCGCTTGAATCCATCGCTCAAAGCTCGAGGATTGGTGTTCCAAGATATGCTGGCGAGACCAGTCTGTGCACGTCCATAAAGCTTAATGAGAGAAGAAACGAGATTCTTACGGCAGCTACAGCGGCTTGCACGCGCATTGCTAGCAGTTGTCTGGAGAAAAAGTCCTCTTTTTTGCTTGGCCACCCGAAGCTTAGCTCTTCCAGGATGGAATCCGTGAGAAAGTACCTGCGAGGATCAATCAAGTTGTCAATTTCATTTGTAAGCTTTGAAAAGACGTACAACCTCTCAGGAAACTGGAAAACCAGGCCCACTTTGGCTGTGAGGCTGACTGTGGTGTCCCCTTTTGTGCCGCCTAAAACGATGGAGCCTTGTGTGGGCGACGCCAGGCCGGCTAACATCTGTGTGTGAAAGTGGTGAGGACCAAATGCAAAAACGCTCAAGAAACAAAGAGAGATACCTGAAGCAATGTTGTCTTGCCACTACCGCTTCTTCCAGTGATCAATCCTAGCCTGCAAGAACAATCCTAGGAAAGTCACGAGCCTCGAAACTTTGATATACCTCTTTTCGGGAAGCGAGAAGCTCACGTTGTTTAAAATGGTGGCTTCGGTCCCGGGAGGCTTGAAGCTCACTCTTTTCACCTGCAAAGAAACAGACACACGGAAGACAAAGCTAAGCCAAGCACGAAGAAGAACGAAGGAGAAATCCCCATCACGAGTCTTTCACCTGGAGATAATCCGAATGGCACGCAGCAGCGCTCCAGCAGCACAAGAATCGCTCGCCAGAGCTCGCAATGGGCGCCATTGCTTGCCACAAACCTAGATTAGGGCTCCTGCAGAAATATTCTAGCGGGAAGTCGCTAGATCGACGCTCATGCAGTGAAAATCCAGTGCGATGGGATGCATACGCGATGTGTGAGGATTCACAGAGCTAGGAGGTGAGAGAGTCACACCCCCCAGAATCAACACAAAGATCGCTGCTCATGGATCCCGCGCGCCTGCAAGACGAGATAGATCAAAGCACAGCCAAAGAGCTCGATGCGTGCGAGGCTTGCAATTGACTCTCAAAGCTAGGAGCTGAGGGAATCACACCTCCCAGAGCTCAGAGAATCAAAGGCAAGCCTCACAAAGATCGCTGCTCCTTGATCCCGCGCGCCTGCAAGACGAGATAGATCAAAGCACAGCCAAAGATCTCGATGCGTGCGAGGCTTGCAATTGACTCTCAAAGCTAGGAGCTGAGGGAATCACACCTCCCAGAGCTCAGAGAATCAAAGGCAAGCCTCACAAAGATCGCTGCTCCTGGATCCCGCGCGCCTGCAAGACGAGATCAAAGAACAGCCAAAGATCTCGATGTGTGCAGAGCTCGGTGGTGAGGGAATCACACTTCCGAGAGCTCAGAAAATCAAAGGCAAGCCTCACAAGTCCTGGATCCCGCGCCTGCAAGACGAGATCAAAGAACAGCCAAAGATCTCGATGTGTGTGAGTAGGAGGTGAGGGAATCACACCTCCCAGAGCTCAGAGAATCAAAGGCAAGCCTCACAAAAGATCGGTGCTCCTGGATCCCGTGCGCTTGCAAGCAAGCATCAGGACGGCGATGTGTGTAGGACAACTAAGAGGTGAGAGATCACACCTCCTAGAGCTCCGAGAATCTCACAACGAACGATCGGTGCCACTGGATCATGCGCCCGCAAGCAAACACCAAGCACAGCCAGAGATCGCAGGGAATGTGATGAAATCGAGGAAGATAGATCCGAAAGAACTATCGATGGAAGATGAGACGATCGGTCGCGCAAACACCAAGAACAGCCAGAGATCGCAGGGAATGTGACGAAATCGAGACTATCGATGGAAGATGAGAAGATAGGAAGGCTTGTGGCAGGGAATGGAGAAATAGCACTTGCAAAGACGGAAAGAAAAATGAAAAGAGCATAATAGCGTGCACAACATACACATGGCACATGGTAGGGGGCCCAGGCACACGATTTGTGACGTACGAATAAAATGCCAGTTTCTTTGATCTTTTAACACTGATTGAGCATATGCCAGATGCCGCTTCCAGATCCCGGGACTCCCTGCTAGCTTCACACTGCAGAACTGGGGATCTAGGGCAAGCGAGCAAGCTCTTTGGAGCCTTCAGTCCATGGCAATGGAATCTCCAGGCATGGAAAACGCTGCTAACCGCATATACCCGCTTCGGGCATCTGAGGGATGCCAAGATGCTGTTTGATGGCATGCCTCTGCGCGATGTCGCGAGCTGGAACCTGCTGATGGCGGCGTACTCGCGAAACGGGCAGATGGATCAGGCCAGGAAGTTATTCGAAGGGAATCCGGAGACAGACTTGGCTTCGTGGAATTTGATGATTTGCGCAAATGCCTCAAACGGGCATTATTCCGATGCCAAGCGCCTCTTTCAAAGAATGCCTTTGCGGAGTTTGAGTACATGGAATGCCATGCTATCTGCAGAAATTTGCCTCGAAAACGCCGTGGCTTTCTTTGAGACTTTCCCTGAGCGGGACCTGATCACGTGGACGGCCATGCTGACGTGGTATACCCAAACTGGGCATATGCCGGACGCAAAGAGGACGTTTCACCAAATGCCGGCTAGGGATCTGATTACGTGGAGTGCCATGCTGGCGGGATACTCGCGACTTGGACATGCCGAATCAGCAAGGTTTGTCTTCGAATCCATGCCACAGCACAATCTCATAACTTGGAATGAGATGCTAAGCGCATATGCCCGGTGTGGGCATCTTGATTTGGCCCAGACACTGTTTAGGAATATGCCACTACAAGATCACGTCACTTGGAACTCATTGCTGGCGGCATATGTTCAGAGCGGAAAGATTCTAGATGCCAAGGCAATGTTTCAGAATATGCCGCAACACAGCCTGGTATCTTGGAACACCATGTTATCAGCCTATGCCCAAAGCGGGTATACCATAGAGGCCAGGCGCACTTTCGAGTCCATGGCCTATCACAGCCTAGTGACGTGGAATGCTATGCTTTCAGCCTACAGTGGATTGGGCTGTGTGAAAGAGACTAGCGAGATCTTTCAGAACATGCCAGCAAAAGACCTGCTGACGTGGACGGCTGTGGTTGCTTCGTATTGTCAGGCTGGGCACCTTGAATATGCCAAGTCATTGTTTGACTCGATGCCTGAAAGGGACCTCCAATCGTGGACTGCGTTGGCAGCGGCATATGCTCGTGCTGGGCATCTTGAAGATGCAGATTCCCTAGTGAGAAAAATGCCCGGTCAAGACGTGGTTTCTCACACGGCAGTTTGCTCCGCATATTCCCAGTCTGGGAATCTCGGAGCCTCAAAGATCTTGTTTGATCAAATGCCGGCGAGGAACGAGGTGACGTGGACTGCCATGGTGGCGGCATATGCCCAGAACGGGCATCTGGAATCCGGGAGGCGAATCTTCGTCTCCATGCCTGAGAGGGATCTCATCTCGTGGAGGACGATGCTTCTGGGGCTGGCGGAGAACGAGCGGCCGCACGAAACCCTAGCGGAGTTCAATCGCATGAAGCTGAGATTCTCGCCGCAAGAGCCCTGTTTCATCATCGTCCTCCTGGCGATCGGCCAGATCGGCGACGCGCGCCTGGGAATCGAGCAATTCCTGTGCATGAGGATGGATTATGGGGTGAATCCCATCAAGCAGCACTTCTCCTGCGTTGTGGATGTGCTCGCGAGGGCCGGATACCTGGAAGAAGCGCTCGATCTCCTCGAAAACATGCCATTCGTGCCCGACGCGCTGGATTGGACGTGCCTGCTCGCTGCGACGCGATTCTACAAGCACTCGATCGGGGACGCCGCGAAACGCGTCCTCCATCTTCATCCCCGGAATGGCGCGGGCTACATTCTCGTCTCCAACGTCTTCACGCAAGAGCCCTAAGTGCATTTAATGGGATTCGAACCTCACACCGCCGGCGCGAGGATATTCTAAGGTGCCCTAAAAAGGATTTCACATTATTGCCTTATTGCCCCTGTTATGTTATCTGCCCTTCGTCCTTCGTGAGAGAAGAGGGGGGCATCAATATAAACACTGCAGAGCAAGGGTTTTTGTTTTTTCGTGGTCTCAGCTATGGAGGTGTCGTCAATAACGCCATCGTCGCTCGTCGGATCCTCAGGCGCTACCACAGATTTGGGGGGAGTGAGCCTCCGGCCTGGCGGCGGCCGAGGGTTTCCGAGGTTTGGGACCAGCAACGGTGCCCCCGGCGATGCAGCTGGAGGATTCTTGGGGCCGGGAGGGAGGACGCCCTCCGGATTCGTCTTCCGACCCGCTCCAGCCAAGGTATTGTTGCATGCTCGCCGCAATTAGGTCTGCTCGGGAGCTGGATCGCAGCGCCGATCTGTGCATTCTCTGCGTGATATGACCGATTGTCTTGTGTAGGAGTCGAGGAAGGCCGATTGGGAAAAGCTGCGGTACACAAGGGAGGACTTATTGCAGTATCAAGAGGTCTGTGCTACTTGTGCTCGCTGCGCAATCGCGGAATTTATCATCGCTGTGCAGATCTGTCGCGATGCTACATCGGAGATTTTGAGCTTGGTCGCTGAGGTGAATTCCAGCTTGAGCGAGGAACAAGAATGGAGCCGTCTGGACACAATGGTAATGCGTTTGGCTTTGTCTATGCCTCTGTAAGATGGAGAGTTTTTTTTTACCAGCCCCAGAGACCGGTGGAAACTGATAAAAGAGATTGGCGTACACGCAGTACCTCGGAAGACAAGGTGTCGCTTGTGGACTACTCCAAAGAGAGAGCGTCGAGCCAGTTCAATGCGCGACAGCCACCTCCGGTATGGCATTTAAATCAGAAATCTCCTCTAAGAGCTTGTTTATTACCAGAACGACCGGCAGGCAGCTCCTCCAATAGTGAAGGCAGCTAATCCTTGGGTCCGGAGGGGATCACAGTCTGAGGAGGAGCGGGTGTTTAGAACGGTCAAGGGGTATCGATCGCTTTCCTGATTCTCTTGCGTGGATTCTCACCCCTTTTTTTTCTCAGAATATTGAACAAGTTGACACCTGAAAAGTATGACGTGTTGCTGGAACAATTGTTGCAAGCTGGCATTGATACTGCTGAGAAGCTCAAGGTAAGGCTTTCAATTTCGGCGATATATTTGGTGTTCACTGTTTCCTATTGCTTTCTTGCTGCAGGGAGTTATCTCGTTAATCTTCGACAAGGCTGTTGCAGAGCCGACATTCTGTCCCATGTATTCACAACTATGTGTACATTTGAGCACTACCTTGCAAGAATTTCCTTCTTCCGAGCCGGGAGAGAAGCCTACGACCTTTCGTCGGATTCTGCTGAACACTTGCCAGGAAGAATTTGAAGGCGCCGCTGCATTACGTGCTGAAGTGAAAGAAATGCGATCGCCTGAGCAAGAACTTGAACGCATGGACAAAGAAAGAAAGGTTAAACTACGCACACTTGGGAACATTCGATTTATTGGCGAGCTTTTCAAGCAAAGGATGATCCCCGAGAAGATCGTGCACGCTTGCATTATGGTGAGTTGTGAAATTATGGTTATAACGTGTAACTTCTTCATAATTTCAGGAGTTACTTGGACCGGATCGGACTGCTATTCCTGTTGAAGAAAATATCGAAGCACTTTGCCAGCTTTTTGCGACTGTTGGAAAGCAAGTTGAGGAAAACTTGAAGTCCCGATCGTCGCTGGACGAATATTTCCGGAGAATGAAAGAGTTGGGTAACAACAAGAACCTGCCTTCGAGATTGCGGTTCATGGTCCGCGACGTATTGGATCTGCGTAGCAACAAGTGGATTCCAAGACGAGAAGAGGTATGCTGTGTTTACTCCACCTTGTGTTTCAGGCTTTTAACTATCCCCATCTTTCCCAGATAAAAGCAAAGACCATAAACGAAATTCACGCGGAAGCAGAGCAGAAACTCGGGATACGTTCGAGAAACGGAAGGCCCGGGAGTGCCATAAACAAGGATTCATCGTTCATGCCAGCGGGTCGGTTGATGCCTGGTGCACCCATGCCCGGTGCTCCTGGAGCGCCTGGGGGGCCTCCTCGTTCAATGGGAATAGACCCCGATGGTCCTTGGGAAATGGCTGGACCCAAGAAGAGTAAGCAGCGAGAAGCGGCGGCAGCGGCGGCAGCGATGTCCTATCAGTCGGCAAACATTCCCGGCCGCGTCCCGGGTAGACAACAAAGGGTGCTACCACAGGCAAGTTCGGTATTCTTGGGGAAGTCTAGTCCGCTGCTCGGGACCGGGGGTCCAACGGCCGAAGCGCCACCAGCGGCTCCAAAGCCAGCTCCGGCTCCAGCTCCGACTCCAGCTCCAGCTCCTCCGGTTATCAGTGAAGAGCGAGCCGCGACGCCATCTCCATCATCGGCCATACTGAACAAGAAGTCTGAGTCGCTACTGGAGGAGTACTTCAGCATCATGGACTTGACGGAGGCAACGCTGTGCATCCAGGAGATGAAGTCTCCGGACTATCATCCACAGTTCGTCCAGGTTGCCGTGACACTGGCGCTGGAGAAGCGCGACAGGGAGCGCGAGCTCCTCTTCAAGCTCTTCAACCATCTCCATGCGCAGGGGGTGGTGACGGAGGCGCAGCTCGCGTCGGGGCTGATGCTTCTAGCCGAGCAGCTGGACGAGACCGCTATCGACAGTCCCATGGCGCCCAAACAGATTGGCCAGCTCGTTGCGGCGCTCGCGACGTCGCGAGCTTTGCAGCTGAAGATCTTGCCGGGGATTCTGGAGAAGGTCCAGGACGAGTATGTCCGGCGCCAGGTGCTCGAGGCGGTGCTCAAGGATCTCAAGTCCAGAGATGGCGGTGACAAGGTGATGGTCTCGGCCAGGAGCGATTTGAAGAGCTGCGTCAAGCTCTTGAACGAAGAGGAGGAGGCGCTAATGCAGACCCTACAGAGGGAAGGGATATCTATCTAAGTTTATGGGCGAGTGGTGCACAGGTGAGTTTTGGTCTATTTTTTATCTTTATAATTTTCTTTTTTCTTTTTGGTTTTTCTTGCAAAAGGCAAAGTGTAGCTATGTCTTTTGAACCGGTTTCCTTTTTTCTTTTCGCTTTGGAGAGAACAAAAAAAGAACAAAAGCGGAATTTTCGTTTGATATAGTAATACTATACATTATTATTAAGAGGTAGTTAGAGTGTAGAGTCCTAACGCATAATTATTTTGATTAATCTGCATTAAAACCGTTAAATCCCAATCTAATTAGAGAAAACTTATCAGAAATTTAAACTTATAATTTCTCCTTTTTTTAATAGACATCCATGGTAAAGTAAAGCTTAAATCTATACAAGGAAAACCATTGTGTTCATCCCCTTTGAAAAGTAATATTGATCTCAGTCTGTTAAGGGTTTTAGTTGGGTTGGAGTTCTATGAATGTCTACTCCTTATACAAGTTAATTTTTTTAAAAAAAATAAGTAGAAAGAAACATTAATATTAATTTATAGAGAAAAATTAGAAAATGGTATTAAGAATATGTTGACTGATACCTGAAACTGTTTCAAAACAGAATAAATCTAACTATGGTTTGTTTTGAAAGATTTATTCTAAAGTGAAAATAATATTTCTCAATAATTAAGATTTAATTTTAGAAGATCATAGTAATTTTCTATGCTGTGTAGCAAGTAGCAACACTTGTTTTGCTTTTGAGTTTTTATATTTTTGTAGTTTAATAAGTTATCTATTTCAGTAAGCATTAGTTTTTGGTAGGTTATATCTTCTGGACTTTTCTCCAATACCTTTCATAAGTGGTATACTTGCATAAAGATAAAATTTACAATTTTTTAAAATTATATAAGATGGTAAAGCAATCATATGCTCTAGTTTTTCCCATTCCAAATGCTAACCTACAAAATAAGAGGTTTCAGGCACACTTCCAAAGAAAGAAGTGCCTACATAAAAACCTAATGTGAAAGTCTTTGAGTAACAAGAAATTTAAAGTTCAGATTATCTTACACCCTTTACCATATGATTGCTCCATATTGGGAGTTGAGCCAGGGGAAGCAATACATGTTTTTGCTAGAGCTCCTTTGGCTCAACTTGATTCTCAAGAGCAATTAGTCATGGACAAGGACTTAAGCCAATAGGTATAATGCCGGTAAGAGAGCAGAAGGAGCTTGAAGGAAGGGTGCATCGAAAGGATGATGGCATAGCCATTTTGGTGATGTATTGGTACATTATAAATTTTGGTTAATATACTAACTTCATGTATATTTAGATTACAAGGCTGTACACCTTCTAAAAGGTACTAAAGCAATTGTTTTTTCAATTTTGTAATGTCCGAAGCACATGAAAATATTTACTAAAGGAAATGTTTCTTTAAAGTTTAGGCAATATCCTAAAATATGCTTGAATATTTTAGGTATAATTTATCTTCTACCCTTTATTGCCATTAACTTTTGAGTTAAAACCTTCGACTCCTAAAAACAAAGTATGAGTGTTGGCTTTGCCAACTACCCAACATTTGCTGGGCAAATACCAGTATAGTGATAATTCTGGTCATATATATAATGGATATCTGTCGGTGATCCTCTTGTTCATTTGTTGAAAGTAAAGAATAGAATCAAAATAATGACACGAGTCGCTAGTGCTCAACCCCTTTAAAATATTTCTCTTCTATCTCAAGGTCTTATTCAATGTGTCAATAGCTAAAGCAATCTATTTAATCTTCCGTCGAAAAAGTGTAAACTTGGAGTACTAATCCATGACTTCAAACTTTCAAAGTCTAGGAGGCCCTTGAATAATTCATTGGAATCGATAACGAATAAAACTATGTACTGGTAAAATCGGCATCCCACGGCCAAGATCACCTTAACTCAACGGTGGAAGGTATGTACACGTCGGTCCATCTTTTTCTCATCTTTCCCGTTGGTTTTAAAGCTGATTCGCTTCCAGCTTGAGCGACGAAGGCGAGAGAGAGAGAGAGAGAGAGAGGCGAGTGAGCGAGCGGGCATCTCTTTCTTGACAGCGATCTGCGGCCACTGCGCGCAGCGCAATCGCAGCGCCTGCGCCGTCGCGGTGGTACTACCGTTTCTTTCTCGTCTTTCTCTTTCCCTGACAATCGGGCGCCTGGAAATCGATAGGTTTTGTCACGGTTCTCGAATTCCACCTCGGAAGATCGATATTTCGCGATATTTCGGGGTTGAGTCGCTTTGGCGCTGGAAAATTATGGTCGCGAAATCCCGTGATCTCATAGTTTTCTCTACAACAACGTCAACAATGACCGCTCGCGTGAGAACTCCGCAGGGTTTGAACGTTCTCTTCTTCTGGCGCCCAATGGGAGGTACTAGAGAATCGACCGCGGCTATCTGGTAACCCAGAGCTTTTAAAGCTATCTCTATCTACCTATCTATCTATCTATCTATTAGCTATATAGCTACAAGAGAGAAAATTTGCTATATTATAGGTGGTTTCCAAGCTTAAAGCATAGAAATAGTACTAAAAATCCTCACCAGATCTTGGCTCAAGTGCTACGATATCGTCATGTTGGACTTAAATCTCCAGCCCGCGATGGAAGAAGATGACTATAGTACCACCGAAGCTCAAGTGACCAAAGGCAAGTTCTCCGATTATGAAGAAGCTTTGTCCGACAAGAAGAAGAGCGAAGAACATCTGGATAGTATCGAAGAGAAGCCGTCCCAGGAGTGCTTGTCCGGAACTTCCAGCTCGGGTGTGGTCAACCCAGCAGCGCAAGCCACCAGCAGCTTATCCGAGTCCGAGGATACCGGAGATGGCATGACTTCCAAGGACCCTCTACTGCTGGCCACCGATTCTTGCGCTCCGGCAACTCCCTGCGATCAATTTGGGAGCGAGAGCGATGCTTCTCTCCTTCTGGATGTGGCTGCTGCGGATCCAGGAAGCTCTGAAAGTGAAGCTGAGGAGTTCCCTCTCTTTATCACACGCCAGTTTCTACCTTTGGAGCCACTCTTCGCAAACGCTTCTCCAGCGATCTTTGCAACAGCAGCAGATAGTGGGAAGGACGAGAGTCTTATGATCAGCACGGTAATGATGGGGAAGCGTCAGTTCGGCTGCATCGATGCCATTACTTTGGAGCTGCTCGATCCAGTCAGTGCTCCTCCTCCTCCACCAGCTCCAGCTCCAGCTCCAGCGAAGAAAAGTCGACGCGGTCCGAGATCCAGGAGCTCACAGTACCGAGGCGTGACCTTCTACAGGCGAACTGGACGATGGGAATCACACATATGGTGAGCGAAAGTTCCTGGCTATCATGAAAGTTCTCTCACTTTTGCTTTTCGGCTCGCTTGGTCTTTTGTTTTCAAGGGACACGGGAAAGCAGGTTTATCTCGGTGAGCTTCGATCCATTTATTCTCCCGACGCTGCTAGCTAATGGGTGTCATTTCTTTTCCCAGGTGGCTTTGACACAGCTCACGCTGCCGCCAGGTAAGCTTTTCAAGTGCTCGAACTTGGAAAGCACACATAATAGAGAGATCCTACGTACTGTAAATTGTGCAGAGCTTACGACAAGGCTGCAATTAAATTCCGTGGCATGGATGCCGACATCAACTTCAACTTAAGTGACTACCAAGAGGAAATCAAGCAGGCAAGTTACACTTTCTTTTCTCTTGCTTTACTTTCAAGAGTTGTTTATAGTGCTGATGGAAACTCCTGGCTTTTATAGATGTCCCCGCTCTCCAAGGAAGAGTTTGTGCATATACTTCGCCGCCAGAGCACTGGCTTTTCTCGTGGCAGCTCAAAGTATCGCGGGGTGACTTTGCATAAATGTGGAAGGTGGGAGGCAAGAATGGGACAGTTCCTTGGAAAGAAGTGAGTTTGGGCCGCGGGAACATAACTAACTCACGACTCTTTTCTTGGTTTTGCGCCAGATACATCTACTTGGGGCTTTTCAACACCGAGGAAGATGCGGCGAGGTAAAATGCTACAAAAGCTACATTCCTTTGTGTTAAGTTTGATTTATATGATTGCCTCAAATCTTATGCAGAGCATATGATCTTGCGGCTGTTCGTTGCAATGGCGGAGAAGCTGTGACCAACTTTGATCCCAGTAATTACACTCAATACCAAGGTAGTTTGCCACTTTTGCTCTGTTTGGGTTTGAGATTGTTGTGCATGTGTCAGATCACCTGCAGCTTAATCTTGGTGGATCATGCCAACTGGAAAAATGAGGCCAGTTTGAGCAGGTATGATAGTTCATTTCCTATTACAAAACTTTCTTATAGCAAGAATAGCAGTACAAAAAGATAATCTTCGAAAGAAAAAAAAAGCTTTTGTAATATTGTAAAATGTACATTAATGAATTAATGAATTGTAAGTTATAGAGGAAGTAATTGGACTTTTTATGTATACATACTAATACTAATATATATGTGTGTATGTGTGTATGCGCGCTTGTGAGTGCAGATAAATGTGCACATTGGATTAGCCCAAAATCCTCAGCTTATATAGAGGAGTGTGGTCCTATTATAATAGCATGCAAACTCACATCATTCCCTCTTTGGAACAGTAATATTAGGTTGATATTCCATAATTTTTGTCACTTATTTGGCTTTACCCAAGAAATTAAAAAATATCTACAACTTATATTTTATATGGCAAAAGGTTTTTCTGTTAAATATACTAGGTTCATTTTTTAGTGAAATATGGCTGGAAATAAAAATAAAAAAAATTATAGAGATAAAAAAGAACTTTTAAAGTTTATATTAATATGGAAATGGTATTAAGTAATGAATTAATCTATTGTAAATATAGTAATATTATTTATTCTATAAGAAAATAATTTGCTACATATCTTATCTATTAATTTTTCAGTTAAGAAATTTAAATAAAAGCCAATCTGCAACATTTTTAATGTATCATGGTTCTATGAAAAAAATATTAACCTGATAAAATTTCAAATGTAATAGAAATTATGAGAGCATATATTTCCATGAATTATAAATTTATCTAATTTTAGAAATTATAGCTATAAAGTCTATAAATATATGTATGTATATGTATTACCTTTCTCTAAAATCCTAGATGTAGTTACAAGAATTAATAGAATTATGTTTTGGGAAGATATAAAAAAATTATATATACTGTAATTTACCATATAAAGAAAAAAAATTTTAAAAAATTTTAAAAACAGAAATTTGACTTTAGTATAACTATACATATAAGTATTAAATTACAACTATGTGCAAAATTTTAAACTATATTTAATTAAAAAGTAATGTTAAAATATAGAAAATATAGGATTTGATATTAATAAAATACTTTATTTAAGATTGATATTATGCAATATTGTACAGTTTATTAATTTGTCAAATCTTGTAAATAATGTGCAGAATGAAGAATATGAGATGCAATAGAGTTTAGTATATAAGCATACTATATGCTATTTGCATATAGCAATGTTTGGTTTACTTAATAATATTTTAATATTATTTATTTATCCATTTGATAGTTACAAGATTAATGTTTTCACATAAGACTGTAGAATAGACTAATATATACCAGAAAGTTTTATAACTATAACTACAAGTTTATTCTAAATGAATAACACCTATTAGATGGTAGAATATCCCAAAATATCTAAATATATTTTAGGTATATCTACTCCCAAGCAAACAAAAAATTCAATACATTCATTTCAACTTTTGCTAAATTAATTTTAGTTTTACATTTGAATGTTTTTCTTGAATGATTAAGTTTATTTTTATTGAAGAGTGTCTATTTTTTTTTTAATTTAATTTTAAATGTCAAATAAGAATTAAAGATAGTCTTTACAAATGAGATAGAAGTAAATATTAGGCAACATCTACATTTGTTTTGTTTTGGTTGTATATGTATGGCAACTAATATGTGCTTGCGTATGAGAGTATTATATATTTACATAAGTGTGGATTTTTTTATTTATTTTGAGTTGCATAAAAAAATATAATGCATATAATCAGTTTATAATTGTTATATAAGAAATCAAAATGTGATTGTGCATATAATATTTTTGTTATAGCTATGCCATATATGCATGGTGTATGATACCTTAGATTGCAATGTAAAACTAATGTCACATTATCCCAGACAACATGACGTCATTGCAAATCTTACAAGGGTTTTATGTGAGCAAGTATGCAACATAGATTTTACATAAGCAAGAATGCAGTACTAATTTATATAATGTGAGATAAATATTCCACAACTCTCCTTTTCCTTTTACAATGTCATGTAAAGATGAGTAATCTATGGAGTAATGGGACAAGAAGCACCATCACTAAATTGTGGTATTGAATGGAAGATTCTCATCTCATCACTGCACAAATTACAATGGAGTGTCTAGTTGATACTTTCTTAGTCATAGCCACTAGCTTTTATTCCTTTAACAAGCATGCAAATGTTAATTTTTATATTGATTAGCCATAAGTGTATATGTAACTTTGTTTCTCTTATTGATCTTCACCAAAGCCTTTGCATCTTTGAGATGCCTGGCCCGCTTGACTGCATCCATCAAGCGCCCAAAGAACTCTTTGCCGAGCATATAGATAGCTCAGCTCTAGAGGCATAAATTTGAAAACCATCATTGCCTTATCTAAATGGTTTATTCATCCCAAGAGATCAATTACTCCATGGTAGTACTCACATCCAAGGTAGATTCTATACTTCATCTTCATTGCATATAAACACTCTTTTCCCTGTTTTACAAGCCCCACATGGCTAGAAGTGCTAATGATTGACAGAAATGTAAAGCTATTGGGATGAAGGCTGAGATCTTGCATGTTATGAAAGCTTTCAAACATGGAGATAGTGTCTTCTTGGGGACCATATCCAGCTACAAGTGCCATCTAGGTTAAAAGATCTTCTGACAGCACCAAATTGAAAACTTGTTAAGCAAAGACCACACTTCCAACTTTGCAATAGAAGTTGATTAGGCACATCACTATGACTTGATTGCTCTCTAGTCCATAGTGGCAACTTTTTGCATGTGCTCTTCATCCCAATTGCCAAGCCCCAATGTTGCTGCAAGCTTTGAGCCCCATTGGCACTTTTGCTTCTTTGAGTTGCCTAATAGTGCAAAACTATACCTTACTCCAATGCCACCAGTTTCATGAAAATTCCATCCATCTCCTTGCTTTCTTCTCTAGTAGCAAGACTCACATAGCTTCGAGAATTTAGGATATAACTGTTAGATTGTATGGCTTAAAATAATTCTAATATTAAAACTTTAAGTATATGATGTTAAGGTTGTTTATTGTTAAAGGAGTTTTATGGTTGATGCTTATGCTTTTTCTGAAGTTCCTCTCTCTTCTCCACTCTCTTCTAATATTTATGACGAGGGCCTATCGAGTAATATAACCAACCAAGATTTTCTACTTTAATAACAAAGTAACCATAGGATCACCTTTTGATAATGTCCAAAAACCATGCAAATATGCATAAAGCTTTTTGAAACCCTAAATTGCTACTAAATACTCCTTCTTTAATGTGGAGTAGATCAATTTTATTGGTTGTAATGTATGGTTGATATATGTAATAAGATGATGTTGATTAGACACACTCAGGCTTTTTTGCATCAACACACCTCCAAGATTGATATTAAAAACATCCACATTTAAAATAAAAGGTCAAGTGTAAAAGAGAATGAAGAAATAAGAGCAAAAAGCATAATTATGAACATTGAGCAAAACATTGCTAAAAAATTTTGCTTTCAAAGACAAATTGCAATGCCTCTTACCTCCACTAATGTGAGTGCTTAGAAATAAGTATATTAATTAGGGTTTAGACCCTTACTTATATGAAAAAATGGACGGATTAAATTCAATCCCAAATTAATATGCTATAGTACTATAATTAGCATATTACCTAGGTAAGATAAGTTTAAACCTTCAAAAAATGATCATCTGTAGATACAAGATAAAACTATGTTATACTTAACAAATTTTTCTCAATAAAAACTGATAAGAAAATCTTACTTAAAATATTTAGATATATTTATTAATCATAATTTTTACAATATTTATTTAAAATTACAAATATGCAATATTGGTACTTATATTACTAATTTCACAACTCAACATTTGAGATAAAAAAATTAATTAAAAAGTCCACACTCTCAAGAGAACACATAAACTCTGGAAAACAACATCATCAAAATTTTGCATCATCAAAGAAGTGGACTTCCCACTTAATAACAATTGTAAAACAAAGACTTTTAATAACACTCACAGCTAGGATACATGCTCAACTTAAAACTTTAGCAAAAGTGACTCATCTTTTGAAACAAGAGAATACTTAACACTAGAATTGATCAAAGACTTTCGACCAATGAAACAAAATAAAAATCTCAACTTCACTTATACGCTTAACATCTAAACTAATATAAAGAGGAGAAAACACTCAACTCAAAACCAAACTAAGAATGAAAATTATAAGAGTCACAAATGATTGATATATCAAGTGAAGGAAATATTCTAAATGAGGAAACAAACACTAAGAACATATAAAGGTGGTTCAGGCTAAGAAATATCAAAAAGTTGGGAAAAATTTGAACACAAAAAAAAAGGATCAAATGGCTTATAAGCTTTCATGAGAAATATGGTATCCAAAATAAGTTGTGTTTTTGGACCCAAATACACACTTTAACCACTTTAGCTTTAAATCAATGTTTTGCAACTGATTTAATAGTTTACAAATATCATAAATGTGCTCTTCTCATGTCCCCTCTAAATGGATGAAGACATCATTGATAAAGCCATTAGTCACCTTTAGCTATTGCAAAAAACTTTGTCTATCATCTGTTAAAAAGTTGTTGAAACATTGGTTAAACTAAATGGTATTAGAACTCGTAAAAACTAAATGGTGTACGAAAAACAATATTATGAACATTTTTCTCAACCATCAACACTTACCAGTACCTAGAAGCAAGATTTAACATAGTGAATCAACAACTTCTCCTTAAACAATTTAGAAGATCAATAATGTGAGGAAAAGGGTACATATCTAGGATAGTCACTTTGTTTAATAAATAATAGTTAATGCATAAGCAAATACTTTTATTAGGCTTCATCATAAGATGAAGTTCATATGCCCAAGGACTCTGAGACTTTCGAATAACACCCTTCTCTAACATTTCCTTAATGTTTATGAGTAAAATCTTGATTTTCTTTAGTGACTAATGTCAAACAGAAACCTTGATGTGAGACACAAAATCCCTAGGCCCCCAAAGTGGAGCCGGAAGGGCTCCACGTGGTAGTGGCCGAAGCGAAAGCCAAACGAGCGTAACACGTTTGGACTAAAAGCTCCGACTTGGAAGGTCGAGAGTGGGAGTGGAACTCCCAACAAAGTGCTCGAGGAGCAAGCACGAGGCAACCAATAAGCAAGGCTCCAAAAAGGGACCCAAAAAGGACCAACACATGACACGTGGAAGTGTCTGAGATGGAGTCCGAGGTGGACCGAGACGGAGTCCGAGATGGAGTCCGAGATGGAGTCCGAGATGGAGTCCAAGATGGAGTCCGAGATAGAGTCCGAGGTGGACTGAGACGGAGTCCGAGATGGAGTCCGAGATGGACCGAGACGGAGTCCGAGATGGAGTCCGAGACGAAGTCCAAGGTGGACTGAGACGGAGTCTGAGATGGAGTCCAAGATGGACCGAGATGGAGTCCGAGATGGACCCGAGATGGAATCCGAGATGGAGTCCGAGAAGGACCTGAGATGGAGTCTGAGGTCGAGACCGAGACCGGGACCGAGACCGAGACCGAGACCAAGACCGAGACCGAGACCGAGATCGGGACCGAGACCGAGGCCGAGGCCGAGTCCGAGTCCGAGTCCGAGTCCGAGTCTGAGAGGGTGAAAGCCCAAAACGTTCGTCTCCCAGACCCTGGGGGGTTTGGTGAGCTCCAAAAGTATAGTAAGGGGGAGGATTGCAGTGGAGCCAGTTTGGCCAGGAAAGGCCAATTTGGCCCAGGAAGGCCAGACCCAGTGTTGGGTGATGAATTGACCACTGGGAAGTCCAAAATTAGAGTGAATATAGACCGATAAGCGGGGTAGCTTGGTGAAGTGTTCAAGAGCTGGCTCTAGTTCCCCCGGGAGATCGACTGGCCGATGCTCCCAGTCCAAGTGTGGGTGGCACTACCTACTTGGATACCTAGTGTGGCTTAACAGAACCTCGCTCTAAGCCCATGGCTAGAGCACCTAAAGGCGGAAGGTGGGGAGAGTACCCACAGGGCTCGTGTAGGGCCATGGTGTTCCGAAATGTTGTCCCGAAGTCCCAAATGGGGGAAAGGAGGAGGAGCAGTCCTCTAGTGTAATGACTACGGATACGGTCACATGGTGAGGAAGTCCCAAAGGACAATGGGACTTAGTGGCCGGGCCTGCGGGCCTTGATTTAGTAGCAGTGTTGGTGAACATGGCCATGGACGGGAAAGGGACTTGGTAGGAACTGACAAAGGGATATTGGGAAAGGCTATTCCCCATGTCTGTGGGCATCCTAAGGATGCTCAAGAGTGGATCTGGAATGATCACTCGTGGATGGATGGCCCAGTCTTTGAGAAACGGGACTGTGATGCAGGTGGTGTTAAACCACCAGTGTGACCAAGGTGAATGGGCATGGCTTTAGCATAACGGGCTGATATGTTAGTGGTACCTTGGGGTGTCAGTCATGGGATCGGACACGTGGGGCACTTAGACCAAGTGCAAAGGTTGAGTGGTGGGGATGCCATTCTAGGGGCTAGCAAGCCCAAGTCCGAAATAAAACTTATGGAGGTTGTGAGTGAGACTCCTCCAAGTGGTCGGAGATGTAGTTAAGTGACTAAAGTAAAATGGAAAAATCTTTCACTTACACTTGATTAGACAAGTATCCCCAGTTGAAATGTTGCAATTTTAGCTATAGACGACAGATTAAAGTCAAAGAGATTAGCCTTCTTGAGATTAGCCTATAGATTACTCCTTCTTGAGTCATTCCACAATTGCGACACAGAGATTGTAAAAAGGATTGGAAGAGGGAACAAAGGAACAAAATGGAAACATAAAAAGAAGTAATGGGGAAACAAAAGTGATGGAAATAGAAGTAGAAGCATAAGGACGAAAAAGAACAAAAGTGAGAGGAATAGAAAAAATATAAGGAAGTATGAGACAAGAGGGAGAACTCTCAAAGTCACACTTAGTATGATTGCATAGCAACCAATCTATATTAAGGATGAGGTCAAAAGCTTGACTCGGCACCACTTGCAATAACTGCAGCTCAAACTCGAAACTACCCACACGCATCACTAGGTTTGCTTCATCCTATGCACATATATGTGTATGCCCGTTCCCATACAGAATGAAAATTGGCTCCTCTATACAATGCAACTATAAATGGCAGCATATGGCAATAGGCCAAGCAGAATTCAAGTCTATATCAACTAATACAAAGAGAATAATAAGAGACCTCTTGTTATAAAAATGAGTTTGAAATGTAAATACTAGATGAATTAGTGCTAAGTGAACCTTGATTACCAATATAAACCACCGTGAATTTGTAAATTTCACAATCAGTACTCAGCCAAATGCTAACAATTGAATTGACATTAGTGTTGAGTTCAACAGTGATACTACCAAGCCTGGTTGCAATGACTGTTCATTCCTTTGCTAGGAACCTTGTGAAGGTGATAGCACTCACCAATACTATAAAAGAGGAAATTTTTATTTATTGTCTTCTGTTTCTAGTCTAGTAGTGCTAGACTAAAATGAGTGGGAAAATACTAACCATATAAAATTTTTAGACTAAGAAAAAAGAATCTTATTAAAAAATAAATATAACAATATAGAAAATAACAAACAAGATGATTTTATTAGAGAGAACAAAATTAATTGATGATTTTTTAAAATTGTAATAACTTAAATAAATAGAAGATATAAGGTCCAAATGTATGGTTTTGATGCCATATATTAATATTAGTATAGTGGGATTTTGGTAACCATCGGATTGTTACTTAGATGAATTCACTCATATGAGTGAATATGATTGTTACCAAATTTTAAAAATTTTAAAAATTTTAAAAATTCATCAATTAATTTTGTTTTCTCTAATAAAATCATCTTGTTTGTTATTTTCTATATTGTTATATTTATTTTTTAATAAGATTCTTTTTTCTTAGTCTAAAAATTTTATATGGTTAGTATTTTCCCACTCATTTTAGTCTAGCACTACTAGACTAGAAACAGAAGACAATAAATAAAAATTTCCTCTTTTATAGTATTGGTGAGTGCTATCACCTTCACAGGGTTCCTAGCAAAGGAATGAACAATCATTGCAACCAGGCTTGGTAGTTTCACTGTTGAACTCAACACTAATGTCAATTCAATTGTTAGCATTTGGCTGAGTACTGATTGTGAAACTTACAGATTCAAATTTTAATCATCTGGAAGATTCTACAGTCAACTTCTTTAATCAGGTTCGCTTGTGAAGTTTGACATTCAGTCCATTTTGTGGCATTGGCATGGGATCCATTGTAACCCCTTCGTCAGGATCGGCCAGCTGCCAGTCGAACCTCAGAACCAGATGATGCAGCAGCACCAACATCACCATCTTGGCGTATTCGTTGCCCGGACACATGCGAGGACCTCCTCCGAATGGAACATATGTGTATGGAGTTGGGCCGTCGCCTTCGAAGCGGCTTGGATCGAATTTTTCTGGATCCGGGAAGAACTCAGGCAACCTGTGAGACACCACCGTCCAGCAAGCCTGTAACAGAACAACCGATGAAGCTGAAATAAGATCAAGACGGGATATAGCCCCTACCTTCCAGCCTTTGGGGATCAGATAATCGCCAAACTCGAAGTCTTGGATAACCTCTCTATATCCACTTAGTGCTGGAGGTTGCAACCTCAAAGTCTCTTGCAAGACTCTCCAGCTCACCTTCATTCCTCGAAGATCATCCCATTCCAGGCTGTAGCCGTCCTGACCACTCTTCTCCTGCGAGATTGCCAGATTTTCTGCACAAGTGCAGCATTCAGTATTAAAAGCCATCGCAGGAATATCATTGATCATGAGGATGATCCGCAGCTTCTATAAGATCAAGTTCGGCTGCTTACCTTGAAGAACCTGGTTCCTCCAGTAGGGATTCTCAGCCAGGAACTTCAATGACAGGGTGAGAGTTGAAGAGCTGGTGTCATGTGCAGCGAAGAGGAGCAGCAGCAGATTGTCTTTGATCTCAGCATCGGTGCAAGCGGGCTTTCCATCTTCATTCCGGTAAGACAACATCACCGAGAGCATATCACTGGATTCAGATGCCCTGCCTTGCAGGAACTCCTGCCTCCTCTTAGAAATCAACCGGCCCAGAAGGTCATGGATAACCTCTCGCCTTTTCAGAGCCTTGTGAAACAAAGTCCCTGGAATGTTCACAGGCAGCTGGAGTAGTCCTTTGGTCCAGATCGCAAACGGCTCCTCTAGCTCAAGCTGCTCCTCCTCCGTCTCCAGACTCATGAACGAGCTACAGGCCACAGAGAATATGAAGCTCTTGACAGCAGGATAGATCGCAAATTCTTCACCAGCGTAAGCTTCCCAATGATCTTCCAAGTGCTTCAAGCTCAACTGGCTCACCCTCGGAACATACCTCTGTAGGGCTTCCGGCTTGAGGAACGACATGAACACCTTCTTCATCCGCTTGAAATCCTCACCCGTCAGGCTAGTGAGGGAACCAGGACCCAGAAGGCGTTTGAATCCCACAGGCCAGCTATTGACCATCAGT
This sequence comes from Selaginella moellendorffii, assembly GCF_000143415.4. NCBI lineage: Eukaryota > Viridiplantae > Streptophyta > Lycopodiopsida > Selaginellales > Selaginellaceae > Selaginella > Selaginella moellendorffii. The sequence goes on from NW_003314269.1 coordinate 3,288,286, forward strand.
TTCTCCTCGCTGCCGAACAGTAATTTGTGACCTGCTGGGGCGGGCAGGATGACAACAGGGGAGCCGAGCAGCGACATCTTGAAAACCGGGCCGTACTTGGCCCGCTTCTCGCCGTAAAAGCGCCACGGATCATTGCGCTTGAGCGCTTTCACAAAATTCAGAGAGTCGCCAATCACAGGGACTCCCAGACTCCCAGGAGGGACGCGCCCCTTGCTGCTGCTGCTGCTGTTGCTGCTGCTGTTCCGGAGGAATTGAAGAAGAGATCTGGTGAGGATGAGGAGCGCTGTGGAGACGAGAAAGAACACTACTATCATCATTTGGTCTATTGCTGTTGCCCCCTTCGGATTCTACATTATCAGGATATACCCTTATTTAGTCAACAACTCAGAAGAAGCGGATATGTGGTGCAATTTATCTATCAACTCTCTTAGCGCCAATCCAAAAAATGTAAGTTAGTCACCTTTGCTCATCTAGCCGCTCCATGCCCCACCTTGCACCATGCTCCATGCAAGGTAATCTTTCTCCTACCTCTCAACTCCAAACCAAGCTCTAAAGCTCCACACTCCACTCTCCACGGTCTATTCTCCACTCCTCGCTCTTCCACCCTCCTAGTCAAACCGCAGCTCCTCGCTCCTGTGCTCGCCTACCTATCATTTGACCAACGATCTTTGATTAAAGTCGTTGGTGGTTGATTTGTATTATTGTGATCGTAAAGAGGAGACCATAGATAGCATAGGTTGTTTAAATGCACATACTCAAATCCATTGGGCATGTGAAAGGTTTCTTTAATGTTAAAACCCTAGAACTAAGTAGATTTTAGGTTTTTCGAGATGATCGAGGACGACGAGTGGGACTTGGCAACGATGCTGGAGATCGATCGCCTGGAGGCCTCTGCAGTGAAGGCGAGCCAGCGCCAGCAGCGAGCAGCACCAGCCGCGCATTTGTCAGAACTCGACGAATGGGACGTTGGCGCCTTAGGGATGGAAGTGTCCTGCCCACAGGTAAGTTCTCTGCCTTGACCTTCGTGATCCAAGCTCGCTACTTTCCTACGCAGCTGCAAAATGCGAACCAGAACTTGGATGCTGCTCAGGTGAAGGGACTTGAAATTTTTTCTCAAGAAATTTTTGATGGGCTGCAGCAAGAAATCGAGCGTCTTTCCGCAGAGCTTCGGCTCAAGGTAGTATCTCGCTGAGAAAAGATACTAAGAAACACTGGAGCAATGTAGGATCAAGAGATTTTGGAAGCAAAACGTCAGAGCTTACAGAAGGAGGAGCACTTGCAAGAGGCAATAGAAGTCATGCAACGAGAAATCTGTGCACTCAAGAAACAGTACGCTCTATACTTATTTGCTGAAATGGAAACATTCCTTACTGAAACTTTCAGGTCCGATGCTGCAGTTGGGGAGAAACGAAAGCGAGAAATCCTGGCTTGTCAGGTTGCATCTTTCAAGGCCGTGGATTCATCAAAGCCAGGGGTTACAAACATTGATGACAGTTCTGGTATGGTTTACCATCGGCTTCTTTTCTATACTCTCAACTTCCACTTTCAGCTGGCGATACCGTGAAAAGTGGTGCTGATGCTTCTCAGGTCTGCGAAGATTTTCATTCACCCTCACCTGTGAATCTGATGCAGGCAGGTCGCGAACCGGTTCCGTTTTCTTATGCAGACTCCTCCGATGTCTTGCAAAAACTCCACAGCATATGGCGCATAAAACCCAGAGAAGCTGGAAGCGAACTTCTTACAAGAATATTTACATCGTGTGAGAGGGACTTATATGCCCTTCTCCGGTCTGAAGATACAGAGATGGAACACTCGCTCAGGTCACAGGCAAGCGTTCAAGCGTCAGGAACTTGTGCCGGAAACCTGTGTGAGGCGCTCAAGCAGGTGAGTTGAACATTTCTTCTCGTGATTCATTACATCGCGCTTGGATGCACAGGTCATACAGGGGCTCCGCTCCGCACATACGTTAATTACCCCGCTATCTAGTTATTTAAGCTCACAAAATGTGAGTATTTTGTCCACTATGCTTTGGTTTTATTGTTTGTTTTCTTCTCTTTTGGCAGACGTTGATAGTACGAAGTGCCTTGCGTGTATTTCAATGCCTGGTAGGGAACACATGGAGTATTTTCTATAGGTGCTCTTTCTATTTCCTCTTTGGATCATGTGTATTGAGCTGTTTGTTCAGGCAATCTTATTTAGAAAGCTGTCAAACAGAAGGCAATGGGTGGCATAAAGATGATCTCTGTGGTCACGTTTTCTCCTCTCCGAGAGTTACGAGCAACCTGAAAACTTCGGCGAGCTCAAATGAAGACGTGAGAAGAGGAATTCCGACGGATGAAGGGACAGCGCTTCGATTTTTAAATTCGACGCTGCAACTAGCCCAAAGCCATGCTGATACAGGAGTGAAGCAGGAAGCACTGTCGCTTGTTGTCTCATTTGTCATCCATACAAATCCTACGCATGAAAGATCACGGTACGAAAGCACCTTGATACTGTTTTTTCTTTACTTCTGTATTGTTCGTTCAACAGGGTTGGAACTGTCCTCCTTGAAGCCGGAATAATTTTGTTGCTTAAGAAAAGCGTTGCTGTTTCTTCAGCTGTGCAACTTCAGGCTGTGCGAATTGTACATCTTCTTATCAATTGTAAGGTCTGTCGTTTGCATCGCTAGTCATTGTATCTCAACTTACACTCTGCATTGCAGGTCCTAGGATTTTGGAAATCATTTGTAGTCCTGCAGGGCAACTTGCAAGCATTTTCAAGGACTTGTGTGCATGCCTAACACAAGATGAAGATCCCGTTCAGGTGAGAGCTATCAACGTGCCGCATTTCTCTAAACCTTAGATACTTGCCAGGACTATTGGCTGCGGAAGTCCACCCTGCTCTCGATAGCGTTTCTCATGTCAGCTAAACAAGAACGTGTTCTGGCTCTGGTTCAAGAAGACGGTGCTGTTTCAAACGTGGCGAGAGATCTTATTTCCTTTCTGGACTTGGAGCTTAGATACGAGGAAATGAAGAAAAATGGTTCCAACACCAGCGACAGGTACTCCAATGGTGTTTTTGTTTTAATCAGTCATTCACAACCATTCCATGGAACCATACTGCGCAGGTCACCTTTGCTGCCGGAAGCAGTGGCTCTGCTTTTTCAGCTCGGCTCTCATGCAGCAACAGCGACTTCGCTTTTAACAAAAACTCCCGAAGCGGCAACCCGAAGCTTGAGTGTGACCAACAGGCTAGTCGCCCTCGGCTCACAATGCTGCGTTTCAAAGTCTGGTAGAAAACCATTCGCGTCAACGTCCTCCATGAGCGTGGTGGAAATGGCAAAGATCCTGAGAAGCAAGATTCTCGCGAGCTTTAGAGATGCTTCGGTTGTATCATGACATACACTTTTATTCACACTCACAGGTGCGTGTATGTATCATATTTAATCACAGGCGCTTGCACAGTTTTGAGCTTAACACGAGTGGAAACATCGAGAGGGAGTTTAGAGTGCGACAGTGGATGATTTTTACTTGTGCAACCTTGGCTCTTCTTCAGGTACTTCTCGTATTCGATTGATGGTGATTGACCACCTTCTATCTAGAACTCGCCGGGTACAGGAACAGACTATTCGGGCCTGAATATACAAGGTACTTTTCACTCGTTGATCGAACCATCACCATCTCTCTCATCTCGCCTTGACTTGTGGATGGATTTTTTCAGTTCCTGTGTGCATCATTCATCTCCTTGGCGAGTAAAGAACGGTGGTTGTCTCCGGTCTAAGCACAAGTTGTGAGCACGGGTCTCTCACATAAGCAGGAGGTATTGGTGAATATGATTGATTATCTTTGCGATTTGATCCTTGGAAAACGTGGGAGTTTACAGATGATGCGGTGATGATCAGCTGTGACACAAGATAATCTCCAGCACAGACAAACGACAAAGTTCGGTGGGCACTTCATTTTACAAGGGGAGCTGTTCCGTAACGTCTTAGTCTTAAGCGCCTGCGGGAGGATGACTGGTATTATTTTAATCCGTAAGAGAAGGTGCTTCGCTGCACATAGACAATGGCGAGGGAACACTACTTGCAGGTTTGAAACTTCAACACTCCGTGATGAGCTAACTAAAGCGCCTCCTTTCCCTTTTTATATTGCAGTTTTGATTCAGACGGGTACATGATATCCGGAGAAACAAGAACATGTTCTTGAGAGCCATACGTAGCTAGCCAGCTGGTAGAGACTTTTGCTGGCTTTTGCTGGATTGGAGAAGCGAGCTTTCAATCTGGGGAGCGTCAAGCGCCGCAGAGCTTGCAAGTTTCGCGAATGCACGGAAGAGGAGGAACCGAAAGGAACCAAAACTTCCAAGTTCCAGCCCGAATGTGAGGTGGCTCTTGGTACGGAAGTGACAACCAAACGTTGTCCTCTCTATACACGCTGCTTCATATTTACAACGAGCGGAGACGAGATGAGACTCTCTTCACCAGCATATACACAAGGTTCATATCAGATCAGACACTACATTACTTGCTAGAAACGAACAGTATTTACTTTCGAATGGTGTACCACTTCTTTGCAGGAAGAAAGCGACGAAACCAAGATCAATACGTCCAGAGCGACTCGAGATCGACTGCCGAGGAGCCAGCGGCGGCGGCGGCGGCAGCGGCCGCAGCACGGTAGAGTGATGCGTTGGGAGTGGCAACGGTGGAGTGATCGAAGCTGTAAGGAGCGGTGGCATCGTTCATCCAAGAGTTTTCCCGTCGTAGAGTCGACGAGGGGTTGGAGGAAGAGGTATGCTCGTCGTGAAGGTTGAAGCTAGCAATGCTGTTGTAGTGATGGCGATGATTTTGCTGTTCTAACTGTTGGTGTTGGTGGTGGTTTTGTTGTTCCAGGCCGAGAAGCGAGCAAGTGAGAGGCTCCATCTTGGCCTGCTTCATCACTCCCTCGTCGAAGAAGCCAAAGCCGGTGTGGTGGTCGAAAGAGGAAGGCAACGGGAACCTCGCGAAGTCGACCATGCTCTTGCCGAGAACTTGGAAGGCTTGGGTGGAAGAGTCGGCGGCGTCGAGCGCGGGCATGCACGAGGAGTCGAGATGTGGGGACTCGAGCAGGGGCGGGAGTGACGAGTGCTCGTCCGAGTGCTCGCACAGTCCGAGGTTGGATTTGCTGGTGGTGGAGGTGGTGGCGGTGGTGGCGGTGGTGGGGGCGATGCGAGACTCCTTGTACGAGATCAAGCCTTTCTTTCCCCCGGGGCTCTTCTGGAAGATCCGGCACACGACCCACTCCGAGTCCTGCAAGGAAAAAAATTTAACTTCGGACTGTCAGTCTCCCGGTCGATCGAATGGAAAGAATGCTTCTTGGAAATCATGCCATAAATCAGACAAGCAATCAAATCGAGAGCACGAATTGGATCCACGATTGAGTGTGGAGGGAGAGAGAGAGAATTAATTATCCCCTCTCTCTCCTCCTGGAGTGATGTTCTTAGTTTTTTCCCTTTAAAGGCCTTGTTTTGTCGCCCCGTGTGCTGTCTCTATGTGTGTCTGTCCATGACTCCCATCATCAGGGCCTACAAAAAGAGAGAGTCGAGTGCTACGCTACTGGATGGAGCAACAACAAGAAAGAGAGCGGCCAAAAAAACAAAAAGACGATCCCACACAAAAAGTAAAACATTCCTCCTCTCGCTGCAGTAGGAAAAGGGAGAAGAAAATCCAGGAGATGGAAATCTATGCCCTGAGCACAAGAAATCTAGCCACCGCAAGCACTGCAATCTATGGAAGAGAAAATGAAGGATTTGAGTGAGCAAAGTGATCACCTTGGATGTTCTTGAGTTGTGGAGGAAGGCCGCCTCGCCCTCGAGCCTGTACTCGTGCATGATCCAGTTGGTCTTGACGCCCTTGGGAGCTCTCCCTCGGTAGAAGACGAGCGTTTTCTTGGCGCCAACGAGTGTGTTTGAGGAGGAATTGGTGGTGGAATTGGCGGAAGTTCGTGTGATATCGCGGTCTTTGCCAGTGGCTTTCCAGTATCCGGCCTCGGTGGCTCGGTTTGTGCGCATTCCCGTAGGATACTTTCGGTCCCGCAGCGTGAAGAAGTACCATTCCTTCTCACCCATCTTGGCCTTGTCTGTGTGGAGCAAGAGCCAAAAACGAAAGTGTTAGTAGTGCTCACGGACTCCAAGAAATAGATAGCATCTAGCCAAGATTATGAGAAACGATGCATAGAATCGCAAGAACAGGAGAAATTCCAAGACCCTCTATCACGAGAAGCGCGTCGCTCCAATTTTTCAACACGGCACGAAAACTCGAGAAAGAAGCATGAAAAGAGGAACGAACTCCCACTTCTTCCCAAGAAGAATGAATCAAATGCGAATGAATGGAGAGCTTGGAAGTGTTCTTACCTGGCAGCTCCCATGGTTCGTTCTTGTTTAGATCCACGTCTTGGATGGCACGAACGCTAAACTTGTTATTCTCCACCTTCTTGATCAAGTAGCAGTCGATGAGCTCCTCGTCCGTGGGGTGGAATCGAAAGCCTGGAGGAAGCAAAGGCTCGTTCCTCCGGGAGGAGCTACTGGAATTAACACCGCCTCCCTCCATAGCTTAGCTTGATCCACAAGAAAACGAAAATCTTCCAAGCGAGAGAGAGAGAGAGTGTGTGTAGAGTTGAAGAGGGGTGAGAGGAGAGATCTATCAATTCTATAGAGAGTCTCTACAAACTACACAGTATATGGAGGCTCTCACACCAATTTGATGCGCCTAAGATGATACCAAGCTCACACCTATGAATGAAGAAGCCATGATCACAGCTATGAAATTTGCAACCGGAAATTTCCAAGGAAAATCTCTCGCCTTTTCCTTTCTTTCTGCCTTGAAATATGGATTGGAATCAAAGATCGAGTGCCTCTCTCCGCTCACTCCCACCTCTCTATGACGAGTGAAGGAATGAATGCACGACCAAAGCTCAAATGGATGGAGAAGTGTTAAATATAAGAAAGTGAGAGGAACGAGAAGCATGTCAAGGCACGCGCAAGCCCATTCCGCCCGCCGCAGGATGGAAACACGTGTCCGCATCGTCGTCAACAGGCCTTACGGCGCGGAATTGGGGCCTCGTTCACACTTTCGTACGCACACTTCACCCCCTGCCGTACGTTGCTCAAAAAATTCCAGTTATTTTACTATCTGCTTGTCAATAATTTTAATTCTGTGTTAATGGTATTAGTTAGAACTAGAAAGAAATTGGGAGCAGTGCTTGGTGATTGTTCATTCCAATTGTCTGGGAAAGAGTAATTCATTGTTGCCACTCCAAATGGATGCGTAAAAAGATGATGATGGTCATGATGATGATGGTGTGATGACCGGATACATGCATGGGACCATTGCCCGGCGGCGATGCTCATGCATGGGGCCATGGCATGGGATGGCCCACATTCAAAGCGTTCTTCCCAGGAGTTTTAGAGTGTCTGGTCGCGGTTGGGCTCGTGTCCCTCGTTTGATCCAACAAGACCTACTGCTACATCTCCGCTTTTGTGCTCCAAAACTCCAGTGTTTGCATTGCCACAAGTCAATACACTACTCGCCTATTTCTTCTTCGCACCCTGGCCAACCAGCACCATTTGCTTTTGTAGATTAAAAGCTTGGGAAAAACAAAGATAAAGAAGGATTTGTCTGGCCAATTCCAATTCAAGCTCTTTCAGGCTTCTCTTTCAGGCTTGTCATTCTATAAACAAGGCGATTGGGGCGTTTTGTTATCCGACTGTTGCTCCAGCTCCTAAAAACCAGAGACAAACAACATGCATGGGAGCTTGGAATTTCTTAACGTTCTTTTCCACGCATACCCCCCGTCACCTTTTCATTCTTTTCTTTCGTTGTTTCTTCCGATATCGATATATCCACACACTCACCGCCTTTGTTTATTCTTCCGGGCCGCGGCAAGGAACAAGGAACAAGTTGTCACAAAACGAAAACGAACGATGCCCTGCTTCTCGGCCAGGAATGTAGGGGGAGTTTGAAGAGGACAACGTCCCGGCCCCTCATCCGGACCCGCCTCTCATCTCGGAGCCCTGTGTTGTGTGAGAAGCAAGCAACAGCTCCACCTTTTTAAATACAAAAAAGCCACGAAAAAACTTACGGTTTTCGCGTTTTGTTTATGGGATCGCCGTCACAAAGAATGGTATCCGCTACTCCAACTTCCATCCCACAATCGAATCGGATCGCACCCCTCGCGCACACTGCTGTCTGCGAGAAAAAAGATGGATAGATAAATCAGTGCAACTCCAAAGCTCGTGGAAGGAAAGGAGGGGACAAAGATCGGGTGCATTCATTGCTCGGGAGTGCTCTACCTCGTGCAGATTAAAATACATTACAGGTACCGCGGTTTTATCCACTCTACCTCCTTTGCATTCTCTCTCCCTGCCAAGAAAACAAAAAAAATAATGGAGTTGCTTCATGGAGAACATTACCTCTAGTTTTTCCATGGGGTTGATATTAATCATTGGCTCTCTGGAATTTTGGCAGAAGAATGGCCACTCGTTTGCTAGCTGTGCGAGTTGTTTGTCAACTCTGCCGCTCATCGGCTGCTGTCTCGCCTTGGTTTTTCTATAGCTCTAAGAAAAAAAGCCACGAGAAGTTACTGACACAAGGGAAGATTAAAAGAGATACGTACCGAGGAAGTCTACCACCCGGCGAGGGTCCCCTCTGAATCATGTAGGGAACTCGTCCTCGCATATGTCGACTGGTTCGCATCAGCATGAGCTACAACATAACACAAGTGAGATTTCGTCTCTATGAGTAAAGATCATTGCTTGGCGAGCACAACATGAACGTAGCAAAGATCTTCAAAGACGGACACCTTTCATGTGGGGCGATGGAAATGTGACTTCGAAGTCTCGCAAACCCGCATACAAACAAGGTTTCTGTATAGGACAGCGAAGCTTAGAGCATCTAGATCCTGGATATCTAAATGCTTACAGACATGCATGCAAAGGGAAAGCTTGCAAAAAAAGCCTCTACTGGCACGTATGATTGGATTGGAGTTCGATGAACTTCCAGCAGCCTGTAGAATGAGCCAGATGCAATACTCTAATGCTGGAAGCAAAGCGTTGAAAGTGAGGTGTAGAGAAAAGCTGTCCACAAAAGCTTTGGGATAACGGCATCTCTGTGAGCTCGATACCGTATGCCATGAACATGGCATGAAAGTTGAAAAAGAAAAAACATGGACAATTAAAAAACTCTCGCGTAAAAACGGAAAGAAATACCTGAGTTCGCAGTTTTCCACTGAAACACATCCCACGTCCAAACGGCACAGGTGTCTAATCCGAACGGAAACAAAGGGGTCAGCAAAATCGACCTGTACGGGACTCGCTCGGCCCCGAGAGCAAAGGAAGACAGTAACAAACTTTGATACCCCGCAGTGGTCCAGGTAGAGCGAAAGCAACAACGCACCGCTCGACATCTTAAATGAAGTCGACAGCCGCCTGCGCCCGATGGATGCTTACAGTCCAGCCGGTGGAATTATTACGCAACACATATCGCAGTCAGGGATCGAGATCAAGTAACCAAAAATGTTTCTTTCACTACACGTCTCTAGAAACTCTGCAAAAACAAACAAAATAGAAGAAAAAAGGAATGAGAAAAGCATCAACGAATAGGGAAAAATCTTCTTAAAAAAACAAAAAGAAGATAAGGAATGAGAAATGAGAAAAGAAGGGAATAAACTCTAGAAACTCTTCTAAGAAAGAACAAAAAGAAGATAAGGAATGATGAATGAAACAAAAAAACAAAGAAGCAAAAAGAAAGGAAAATTTATGAAAGCCATGCAATGCAGTCACTGCCTACGTTGCCGAAAGAGATAGAACACCGAAAGAGAGAGAGAGAGCGAGCGAGGGAGAGCGCGTACCCGAAGGGGAGAGAAGCTGTGTACGGAGAATCAACGGCGTTTGTGGGGCCCACGTGGCCGCCAATCATTTGACGGGGGCCGGCACGCACAATTCCATGGGACACGTGGTGCCGACACGTGTCCCTCATATCCTCCTTTGTCAAAGTTTCTACGCTGGTTGATGCACCACACTGCGTGCATGGCCGCTGGAAAGAAGCTTCCAATCTTCTCTCGTTGGCAGGCAAGAGTTTCGTTCGTTCTCTGCGAAGTGGAAAAGAAGAAGAAGAACGAAGACACGCTGGATTAGTTCTATCCTGTCATGGCACAAAAGCGTGAAGTACCTGAGAGAGCCGAGCGTGGAATTTTCTTCGTCTCTTCACCTGTTCAAAGGCCACGGCGAGAAGCAGCGCGCAAAACTAAGTACCTGGAGACTGGCTGGATCAGCAACACCAGCAAACGAATGGTGCAAAGCATTTGGTCCTCTGGAAGCCAGTCGCCCTCACGCACTTTAACCGATCTAGCTCCGAAATAGCTCTGCGTCAGTGTTGTATGAAACAGCTCTTTGTCCACTTAGACGGCGTGCTGGTGCTGCACAAGATAGCAGTCGAGGAGATAAGGGCAGCAGAAACAAAAAAAGAAGAGTGAAACAAAAAAGGACGTTTCTCACATTACCTGGCTTGACTGACGGAAGAAAGTCGACCAGTCTTCCGTGAACTTCAGACGCACGAAGTTTCTACTGGATTAGTGAGAAGCAACTTCTTCTCAAGTTCCCATCGTGATTCCGAGGGAGGTGATTAACATGATCGCAAAGCGTAGCTCCTGCATTAACCTTTCAAACACGACCTTGACCAGCAAGAAACACCCAGCCGCACAGAATCGCATTTCTACTCAGGTCATCACATGCAGAGCCCTCTGAAAAAGCCAGGATTTGACAACAAAAGGCTGAGACACACCACGCCCCAATCATGCAACGCAGAAATGCTTGACCGAGTCAGTTTCCAAAAAAATACATTTCGAGTATCCTCCCTGGAGACAACTTGCAATATACATACCACTCTTTTTGACACGCAAATCGAAGTCTCAGGCCACGTCCACAAAACTGCGACCGTGATATTGATGGTGTCCGGAGCTGCAATGAAAGCGAATGATTCAATGGTGATGTTTAAGGTATATCACGCTGGAGATACCCACCATTTGTCGAGTATCTAGGCAGGATCATTCGCGCTGGTCTCTTCTTTTGATTGATCCGAGGAGGCATCTTCCCCTTCCGTTTCTCCAGGTCCCCCGCTATTCGCTAAAACTGCCGCGATTGGATTTGTAGCTTCTTCCAAAAGAGCATACAAAAGCCTCAGAGCCTCTTTGCGATTGTCTTCGCGTTTCTCAAACCTGCATCGCGAAAACAGGTTTCAGGAAAACAGAAAACCGAGAACTCATAGATCAGAAACATACCTGTCACAAGTGATGGTGAGCTCGTCAAATGCTGGCTCGTATCGGCGATCGACCAAGTCAAGTAGGCGCCTCCGTTGCATTGGCTTGAGACGAAAGTCGCTGACACGAACTTTCAACTTCACCTTGCGATTGAGAGGATGCCATGAAGTGCCATCGTATGGAAAAACTATGCAAGTCTCCCACGTTAGAACAGGGCCTTTGCCTATTGGAGTCGATCGTGGTTTTTCCTTCTTTTCGTCCGGCCTCAGTGAAACATCATCCTCTGCAAGAGAATTTAGAATCAGAAACTCGAGCGAAAACATAAAGATCGAAGAATGTAGCTTACTCGCTATCATATTGAAGAACGTTGGATGCTCGAGCCACTTATCAATCTCTCTGCGTGCACTATGGACGCGTTGCAATTCTCCCGCGTTGGATTCATCCAGGCCAAACTTCAGCAGCTTCTTCGGCTTCTTCCGTTTGAGCTTGGCAGACGCTGGATCCATTCTTTCAATCAATATTCCAGAATTCCCGGCGCAACATGCATAGAAACGCTCACCTTTCTCGACCGCAGCTAGATCGCTCGCCCCCGGCGCCTCATCGAGCAGGATCGATCGCGTGGAAATCGCCCGCGCCCCCTGCAATCGCTTCCACAGCGCTAGTCCTCGCATTTTCTCATCAAGCCCTAAACCCTAGCGAAGCCCTAAACTAGTTTCTATATTGGGTGGTTACAAAGAAAGGAAAAATGGCATTGCTTGTTAAGTCCTGGCTATGGCGCTCTCCCGCCGCTGACGAGGATTCCATCCCCAGAAGAAGATTTCGATCTCCTAGAGCAGCCGCTGCCGCCGGCGCCCCATCGCCACAGGTATGCGCGCTGGAATTTCTCTTGCTTTCTCGCCCGAAATTTCCAGAATCAGGTCTTCCCAGAGGTGAATCTTCCTTGCGATGCTTGCGACGGCCGCGGCTGGACGATCTGTAGCTTCTGCAATGGCCAGAAGACGAACGTCCAAGTGAGGAAGAGCCGATTCTACCGCCGCTGCCCTTCCTGCAAAGCTGTGAGTGCGAGAATAGAATTTTGCCCTCTTTTGCTGAGCGATGAATCGACGCACAGGTTGGAGCTACGCTTTGCTCTTACTGCCGAGTCTTTCGATGCATTACATTTCCAAATGAAAGCGATGGAACCTTAGGCCTACAGTGATCGTTTAAGTTTAATTTGAGGACACACGTTGAGCTTGGAAGCTGCCACAGTTCACTCCGCGTGGCAAAAGGATCTCGTGGTAAGGCCAGAGCAGCAACGCATATCTAAACTTCCCGGGAGCAATAAGTGGTCAATTCCTTGCAAAGTTTTCTAAAGCCTTATATGTTCTTCGCTCTGTTTCTAGGTCTCACAACTTTTGGAGGGCGAAGGAGAGGGCTTGTTTGGATCGACCAAGCTACAGCAATGGCGTCTCTCAAGGCAGTGTCAGTGACCCATGTCAGGTACGAGGTTGGCGACGATATTGGGCATATAATGGCGTGGGCCTCGCTACTGCCCATTCTCATCTCAGCGGGATTCATCTCCCACTTCATCTTCCGGAGAGAGCTCCTGGCGATGTTCTTCGCCGCTGGGCTCATCATGTCCGAGTTTTGCAACGAGAAGATCAAGGAGGAGGTGAAGCAGGCCAGGCCACTGACTTGCGAGCTGCTCGAGATGTGCGACTCCCACGGTTGGCCTTCCAGTCACTCGCAGTACATGTCCTTCTTCTCCACATTCATCAGCTTGTCGGCGCTGTTCAGGTGGTCCTTCCACGGCTCGCTGAGAAGGGCGATGGTGGTGCTACTCCCGTGGCCTTTCGCGGTGCTCACAATGTACTCGAGGATCTACCTCGGCTACCACACAGTGTCACAGGTTTTCGCCGGGGCCGGAGCTGGCCTGGTGATGGGCAGCTTGTGGTACTTCGTGGTTTACAGATTGATGGTGCCGCTCTTCCCAGTGATTGAGGAGACGAGGATCGCTCGCGCCTTCTACATCAAGGACAGCGGCCACATTCAAAACGTTCTCAAGTTTGAGTATGAGAACTCGCGGAGAGCTCGCAGGGGCGGGGCCACCGCCGATGGATCCAGCAAGCTCGTTGCTCCTCCGAGGAGCAAAGTCTCCATTGACTAACTTTTAGTGTTAATGGGCCCTAGAAATTTCTAGGGTTCAGCTGAAATGAATAACTTAACTGGAAACCTATGGAAATATTCTCTGACCTAAACTTGGGAGTGTTAAGTGTGTGCTCTCTTTCTTGTACGGCATGCCAAATGCTGTGACGAATCGATCAAACCTTCTGGGCCACAAGGACAAGAAGCCCACCTCCGTACGCCACCCCGGCCCTCATTACGTGACGGCTATGATACATCTATCAAAAACCATACGATCCATCCATCATCCATGGAATATATTCCATGGGCAAGAAGGCTCAAAAAAAAAAAAAAAAACAGAAAAAAAAGAAGAAGATTCTTTTCCAAAGTGATGGTGTGATTTGTCGCGATACAAAAGAAGCTGTCGATTCATAGCACTCTTTTGTATGTTTGTGTGTTGTGTTGTTGAGAAAATGGGGCCATGGAAGGGGATTTGAAACTAGGCACGCGGACGCCTGGAAGTGGGATATGCGGTGGAATCTACGTACGCAGTGTGGGCTTTTTTGCGTGACTTGTTTGGGTAAGTTTGAGGACACTTTGTCTGTCTCTTCAGCAGGGTGTACCTCCTGATCGGGCATGGCGAAACTTCTAGCGCGTAGTACTGGCCTTGGATTTTAGTGCGTGGATTTCCTCAAATTCAACGCAATGGAGCTGGATCAGCACTGCAGCACTGGAGAGCAAAACCAGCAGCATCTAAGCTCCGATCAAGCTTCCGGCTCCTCCGATCAGCTGCAATTGCCGCCGGGATTTCGATTCCACCCCACGGACGAGGAGCTCGTCGTCCACTACCTCTCCAGGAAGCTCGCGTCGCACAGCTTCAAGCCGCTTCCCATCGTCACCGAGGTGGACTTGTACAAGTTTGATCCGTGGGAGCTTCCCCAGCAGGCAAGCTTTGGAGAAAAGGAGTGGTATTTCTTCAGCCCCAGGGACCGAAAGTACCCCAATGGAGTTCGTCCCAACAGGGCGGCCGCGTCCGGCTACTGGAAAGCCACTGGCACGGACAAGATGATCCACAGCTCCGCCGACGGCAGGAAGATTGGAGTGAAGAAGGCGCTCGTCTTTTACAAAGGACGAGCTCCAAAGGGCGCCAAGTCCAACTGGATAATGCACGAGTACCGTCTCGTGGATCCAAACAACAAGGCTCTCTTCGCCAGGAAGCGAGGATCACTGCGGGTTTGAAAGCCGCTGACTAGATATTGACTGTTTTTGACTATGTTTGACTTCCATGTTTTTTCAGCTGGACGACTGGGTGCTGTGCCGAATTTACAAAAAGAAGGCGAAAGCGTACAGCAGGGCGAGCGTGATTAAGAGTGAGTCGAGAAGGACGGGCAATGGGAGCACGGTGGAGGAGGATATGCTGGCGTCTCTCCCGGAGATTGGGATGGATGAGCAGCACGACAATTCGAGTGTGAGGAGGCTCGCAGCGAGCACCAGCAGTGACCCTTTTGTCCAGGCGCTGCTCTCCGGCGGTCAGGAGAGCTCGGCATCGCAAATCTTGAGCCTTTCCTTGGAGATGATGCGGAACAAGCAGCAGCAAAGCGTGATGTTCCCTGGGAATCGATCGACTAGCGGAGGAGGATCATGGCAATTTGGAAGCATGCTGCTCGATCCGAGCTCGCAGCCTGATATGTCAGCAGTGGGTTCCAGCACTGGAGTGGCGCTGCCGTCGAGCGCTTTGGAGGAGAGGCCAATCCATAGTACTTTGGAGCAAGATTTCCAGCATCAACACGAGGCTCTGGCATTTCCTCAAAACCAAGTCGTCCAGGATTTCATCTCGAGAACTCCAACTCCAACTCCACCCCTGTTGTTTCCCGGCTCAGGCAACAACGCCTTCCATCACCAAGTCAACGTAGTCAACTATACTCAACTTTAGCCATCCAGATTATTCCACGCCACAAGGCCATGTTATGATGAATCGGCTACTAGAAGCACCAAAGTCAATAACTTGAATGCGATGGCCGACGCTCCAGATCTCTCCACGTGTGATGTAAGCTCACGCTCCAGATTGGTCCCACTTCTAGCTTAGTTGTACGGTGGGACCGCGAGCGAAATTTTTTATTACGTACACGAAGAGAACGTTGGTCTCCCGCTCTTTCGGGAAGGGAAGAACCCAAATCCTCGCATCTCCCAGGCGGCGGCTCAAGGGCGTTTCCCTCACGAATCTTGCGTGAGCGCGAGGCGCTGCGTTACGGCGCCGGATCTTGCCGCGGCGCATCGAATTTTTGCGCGCTCAACGCCTCCATTTCCGGGTGAGTTCTTGCGCCAATCGCTCGAAATCTATCAAAATGCGGGTAATCCAGTGCTCTAGAGCTCCGTTCTTGTGCCTGGAGCGCGTTCTCTAGCTGCGTCGATCGGATTGCCCTGGCGGGGTATAGGGTTTGTTCGCAGCTGATAATCTCTTCTTTCTTTCTCGTGTAGGAACGATGCCAGATCCATGGAAAAGGTCTTGCGAAGGCGCGGTGGCGATTTTATTATTTCTTGAGTGCTTGGCCATCACCTCAATGGCCCAGTCGTGCTCCAGGTCTCTCACTTTCAGCAACAGGACCTCCATGACCTTTACGACGTGCGTCAATCTTCCGTCACAGCAGGCCTCTCTCGCGTGGTCGTACAACGCTTCTGGAAACACGCTAGCCGTGGTTTTCTCCGGAGTGGCGCCCTCTTCCTCCGGATGGGTCGGCTGGGGCATAAACTTTGGAGCCAGGCCAGTGATGATCGGGACCAACGCTTTAGTCGCCTTCCAAGCTGGAAACGGGAGTAACTTGCTCGACTACAAGTTGACGGAAGAGACCCAGGCGCTGAGGCCACTTACGTGCAGCCCGATCGATCTCGTCGTCCTGGATCGGGCAGTGGTGATTCAAGAGCGAAACATGAGGCTCTACGCCTTGATCCAGCTCAGGCCAAATCAGACGAGGCTCAACCACGTTTGGAACCGGGGATCCAGTGTCATCAACTTTAGTCCCCAGCAACACGCCCTCGGCACGAATGACTTGAACGGTAGAGGTGTTTTTGATATCACCTCCGGAGCACTTTTATCGTCACGTCCTCTGCATCAGAAGCTTAAGGAGGTATGTATTCTCTTCTCTTTTTGTTCCATGCTCGACTAAAGTTTTTTATTTGCAGGCTCATGGACTTATCAATGCTATTGGCTGGGGAATTTTACTCCCGCTCGGTGCCATGTTTGCTAGATACTTGCGACCTTTCCATGACAGCGCATGGTTTTGTCTCCACGTTCCGTTTCAGGTTAATGGCTACATTCTTGGTGTTATTGGCTGGGCTATCGGGCTTAGGCTCGGAAGCTACTCCGTCGGTGTAGTTTATCACAAGCATAGGAACATCGGGATAACTTTATTTGTTTTCGGGACGCTCCAGGTAGTTCACATTGCTTTCCACAGTTTGAAGATGTAGAGCATTACTTTTCTATGGTCACTCAGGTTTTGTCGCTGATATTGAGGCCAGGGCTCGATCACAAAGCACGTCCATACTGGAAAGTCTATCATCGCACTATTGGCTACCTGACGTTGCTCCTCGCGATCGTGAACATCTATAAAGGCCTCGATATTCTGGAACCGCACAACAAGTGGCGTCGTGCATACACCGGTATACTTGTGGTCCTCGCGGTCATCTCTTTGCTTTTGGAGGTCGCTACTTGGATGGTACACTTGAAGAGGAGGAAAGCCGAGAAAGCTGCCAAGCCTATTGCTACGAATGGAAGACACGACGGTATTGAAATCTGATGTTTCATCAGGCTAATGTTTGGAATTTTCGTTTGTATATGGATTTGTTTTCTCTTTGAAAGCGCTCTCTTTAGTTTACAGTGTTCAAGTTTCCTTGGACTTTAATACTTTGATCAAGCCTCTGGCAATCTTCTCAAACCAGTACAGGTTCATCACAGCAAATACAGACGTCGAGAAAAACATGAAATAGTATCCGATGGTATCTATTTCAATCACCTGCAAAGAAGTTCGAGCTTTCAATGCAGGAGTTTCGAAGCAACACGAAATACCTCGTCATAGTGCCAGTACATGTGAGCAAAGAGGTAAACAAAGAGGACAATTCGAGCGATCTGTCTTCCAGAATTAATAAGTTAAAACTTTTTTTTCTTGTTTGTAGCAGGAGGAAGACAAACTTACCAGCCAACTCACGAAGAGTGCAATGCCATTGATTGTATAAGCACGAGTTTTCTTCATGTCCGCCGCTGCCAGGTACCTGTTGCATCCACGTTTGTCTTTTTTTTGTTAACTTATCTCTTTGGTCGTGCTTGCATGAATTCGATTTCTTGTGTACCATCGAATGTTTATAAAAGGCGTCGTGCTCTCGGACAGGAGAACCGTGTATAGATATATGTGTGCATATCCGCTATGCACTGCCAGGAAGAGCGAGATAATGGAGACAGCGTGATGAACAACCTGTTACGTATGACCGGTGAGTTTTTTTCATTGTTTTTTTTCAGTTTTGTGTACACTCACAAACTCAATCTCTCCCAGGTTCGGATAATATTTCAGCAACATCGCCATGTCCGTGATAAAGTATCCATTTGAGACCTGGAAGAACAGTATGATCGATGGAAGATTTTTCCAGCATAAAGTACCGAACCCCGAGGAAAAACTGGGTGAAGATGGTGCTCCGGAACACAACAGGCCCATACGCCACCTCTTCTCTAAACAGGTCCGAGACGAAGAAAAGATATCCGGCCACCAATGTCGCGACGACGGCGTGCGTGAAAGAGATTGCCCTGCATTATGGTCAAACCGCGATTTCTCCATCTTCTTCACAGGTGAACTGATTCACATCCATAGCTTTTTTTCTTTTCTATGCGTTCTCTGACCACGTTTTTGACATGTAGTGACGCGACTCACATAAACCCGCCTACAAAACTTTAAATACGACGAGCAGACCGAATTGACTTGGAATACCTGTTGTTCCACTCGACCCTGTCCTTGTCCGAGAGCTTGGTGTACGCATTTGGGAAGAGAACCGGGCCGTAAGCCTTCATCGACTCGAATGCCTGCTCGACAAGTCGATCGATCCATGGTAAATTCCTTCGTTTTTTTAATGGTTTTTTCGTTTGACTTACTAGCGTGGACATGAGAATTCCAGTGAGAATCGACGTGGCCCAGAGCAATGGCTTCTTGTAGCCAAAATCTCCCATCACATCCTCCAGTTGGGTCTGGAAAAGCACTGCCTTCTCCATCGCCGACGTCACGAAAGAGAACCCACAGAGGAAGGAGAAGATAAAAATCCAACGTTGTGAGAATCGTGGGGACGGTGCCTCCTGATCGCGGGAAGGGATCGACGGCCGCCCGTGGCCAACGGAGGTCGCGAGTTCGAAACAGTAGAACGCCTCTCTGGAGTCACTGGTCAACATGTACGCGAGCGCGTAAAATAAAACGTACGGAATGGGCGTCTCTTTTTATATAGGGCTTTTCTCTGGTCTCTTGGCGCCCGTTAGGGATTTGGGGGCTTCGATGCGGCAGAGGGATTCTCTTCTTCTTCCGTGTAGATTCGTGTAGATTCTGGGGCTGGAATTCGACATTTCGTGGCGCTGTCTCCAATCCGCGACAGTAACGGGGGAGACTAGCCTCGGATCTTTTCTTTTCTTCCAAGAAACGGCGATCGATCGATCAGGCTGGCTCCCAGGGCGGATATTTCGAGCGCCAAGCTCTATCATCCGCCTCATCCGATGATGAGAGAGCACCTGGGGTCGTTCACGGTAACAGGTGCGTTTGCTTTGGTTTTGCAAATCCACAGGAACCAAGAGCAAGTGCAGCAGCATCAAAGTCAAAGTTTCCACCAAAATTCCCAGCAGAGCCGAGAGATCCTGGCGGCCCGGCCGGATTCCGGCGATCTCGAGGCTCTGATCGCTCACATTGGCCTCACTAGCGGCGGCCTCGCCAAGACCATTGAGCTCTATGGGAATTACGTGGCCAGGCAGATTGGACTGAGGAAGAACTCCCCCGTGGCCAAGGCGCTGGCCAAGGTCGCCATGGAGTATCTCAACGGGGACAAGAGCCCCAGCGACGGTAGTCTGGAGAACATCGCGGCATTCCTCTCCAAGAGACTTAAAGACCCGAGCTCCTCGCAGATGGTCTTTGACGAGCTCGTCAAGGAGCTGGATTCGTGCATGATCTCCTACTTCTCCTTCCACTGGCAACACTCGGCACACTTGCTGGATCAAGTCCGAAGCGGGCAGAGGAACTTGAGAAGCATTGTCATGGCCGCGACGAGAAAGCATCGGTTCCAGCGAGCCATGCAAACGCTCAAGGCGAAGCGGGCTTTCGCGACGCTGGTGGAGACGATCAAGGCCATGAAAACCATCAAGCATTTGGAAGCAAGGGAGTTGCCCGACTGTGATCATGAGCTTGGAGGAGAATTCAAGAGGCAAAGGAGGAGCCCAGTGCTGATGCTCGTTGGTGGTGGAATGGGAGCGGGCAAGAGCACCGTGGTCAAGGAGCTTCTCCACGCCACGGAGAGTATCGTGCGTCATGACGCCGTGGTGGTGGAGGCCGATGCGTTCAAGGAGGCTGATGTGCTCTACCGCTCGCTAAGCTCTGGCTCGGGCGACGTGAGCATGGCCTCCCAGCTCGTCCACGACTCCTCCACTCGGGCCGCTTCGTCGCTGCTCGTCTCGGCTCTCAACGAAGGGAGGGACGTGATCTTCGATGGGACAATGTCGTGGGAGCCTTTCGTGATGCAGACCATCGCCATGGCCCGGGACGTCCACCGGCGGCGGTACCGCCTGGGACCCGGGTATAGGCTGGACGAGAACGGGGTTCTGGTGGAGCGGTACTGGGAGCCCGTGGAGGCGGAGGAGACGAGCATCGAGGACGAGTTCCTGGCCTCATTGGAGGAGGATCAGGAGCTCCAAAATAACAGCGATGGCGAGCAGCAGAAGGTGGTGGACGAGTTTCTAGGTACATTTTCGTCACGGCTTCCACAATCAACTAAGGTGGCTGAGAGAAAAACAAAAACCGGTGCTTCAGGGAAGCTGTGCGAGGAGGAGAGGCCGGCTTATCGGATCGTTCTCGTCGGGGTGACTTGCGACGCGCTACTGGCGGTGGTCCGCGGGATCAGGAGGGCGATTATCACCAATCGCTTCGTGCCCATCCCCGCGCAGCTGAGATCGCACAAGATGTTCGCGGCGTCGCTGGAGAGGTACTGCGACGCGGTGGACAACGCGAGGATCTACTCGACGAGCAGGATGGGTGGCTTGCCGGAGCTGATCGGGGTGAAAGACGGGCCTGGCAAGCTCAAGAGGCTGAACGAGGCGGGGTTCGAGACCGTGAGGGACTTGGCACTGCTCAACCCGGACGCGTCCTCGGTGCTGGAGCTCTACCAGGGGAGGAGCTCGCAAGTGTGGGAGGAAGTGGTCATGGCCAGCGATAGACGATCCCGGCGGGATTTTCTGTGGGACATGCTGGTGCACGACGACGAGTCCGAGGAGGACGACTTTTACTCGGGCTCGAGCAGTGACTATTCCACCTCGTCTTCGTCCTCCTCGGCTGCTTCCTCGGCGGATTCGCTGGATGAGATGTCCCCCCGGGACGATTGACAAGTGGGCAGCAGCCAGCGAAGAGGTAGCGAACAGTGACCGAGTGCGCGACCGAGTCGAGAAGAAATCGCGGCCCAAAAAAGTGATTAATCTAGTGGAGGTGAGAGAGAGAGATTTCAATCAACAGCAGGCACGACTGTCCCTACAAGTCGGGGAAGAACAGATTTTGGCCCGCGAGTTACTTCAATCAAGTGTATATACAACTTTTCAAAAAGTATTTAGAAAGTTTTTTTAAATGTCTATTTTAAACAGAAAAGTCACGTGACATTTCAAGTCAGCAGCTCCACCAAAAACTGGTAGGTGAGAAAATTAACAAATTTATTCCCAGTTTCTCGCTCTTCTAGAAGAGTGGTTGCGAGTAATATCTAATCTGATCCCCAAGTTCACTTTGATGTGAATTTGTAATATCTGCGATGTTAAACAGCACACGATCAAAGTACGACGTTCATGCTTTTGTGAAGGTCAATATAAGCAGAAAAAATATATGTCGGTTTTTTTCGTGTCATGGTTACTTTTATGCGGGAGTCACTTGGCTGAGCACGGGCATGGAATCTCCGAGGCCCTTGACGCCGCCGCCATTGGCAGATGAAGCGTCCGGGCTCTCAGCGTGCTTGACAAAATCGCTGGGGGACATATGGAGCCCGTGGCAAGAGCACACGATCTTATACTGCCCCTGGAACAGCTTGTACGCGACCCCGCTGATGGCCTTGCCGCCGGGCCCCGAGGCCGACACCCACGGCAGATCGGGTGACGAGCCCGTCCCTCCGATTTGCCCCGCCACCGTCCCCGGCCGGAGGCTGCTCAGCTCCGGATCTATGCTCTCCGCCGCTGGCATGTCCACTGTGGTGCCAAGCTGCCACATCCCCAGGAGCTGCTTCGTCTCGTCGGCGGTGGCGTTTGGATCCAGAGCTCTCGCAGTAGCTTCTGTCGCTGGATCGGCCTGAGCAGCAGCAGCAGCAGCAGCAGCGGGATTGCCGTCGTCTCTGGACGATGCTTGTGCTTGCGCGACGGGGGAGGAGTCCGAGATCGTTCTCCGCATAAGTTGGGTGGCGAGCGCCGCCATGGCGGAAGGGCCGGTTTGGTTTTGGAAAGTCCCCAGCGAGGTGGCGCGCTGCATGTGTGAGAGGCCGCCAGCGGCATTCTCGGCTCCATCTGGAACCAAGCGAGGAGATCAGAAAATCGAAAGCGCTCTGCGTTTTCTACGTTGTTCTTACCGGGTTTGTCGTCGTCCTTGGCCTTTTTGTTTTGCTTCTGCTCGTCGATGAGCATCTTTCGCTTCTTCCGCGCCTCCTGGTGCTGGAAAAACTTTCTTTGCTGCTCCACGGAATCAAGCTCGTCGTCGTCTTCGCGAGGCTGGGCCTGTTGCTGCTGCTGCTGCTGGGGCTGGTGGCCAGCAAGAGCCGACGAAGAAGACGTCGACTTTGCAGCCGCCAGGAACTTCGCTAGATCGCCCATCGAGAGAGGCATGCCGCTGGAGCTCATGAACTTTGCGGCTGGATCGACGTGATTCATTTGCCTCCAGGCAGCGGCGGCTACGTGCGCCGCGGCGATCTGTTGCTGCTGCTGCTGGGAGGAAACGTCCGGAGAAGATGACGAGGGAGTAGCAGTAGCGGCGAGGAACTCTCGCAGCCGGGACTGTTGCTGGGATTGCTGCTGCTGTTGCTGCTGGATCATCGCCTTTCTCAGCCACAGCTCCTGGCTGCTGTGATTATTGGTCCTAGAGATCCATTCCTCTTCGTGCGCCGAAGAATCCCCATCTCCAGTCACTGTAGCTGCTGCTGCTGCTGCTGCCAATGACGACGATTTCTTCTCCAGCGACGATCCCCCTCCTCCTCCTCCTCCCAGAGATAATCCCAGGCTAAGCTCCAGGCCGCTCTCATCCTCGTGGATCAGGAGCTTCTTCTTTAAATCCCTGCTACCGTCCTCCATAATTGAGAAATTCTAGAGCTACCTTCCACCTAGATATCGATCCCAGTGTGGCGCGCTAAACAGACCTCTCGATCGAGCTCTCCGCATTCCCATCCCTGGCAGCCATGGCCGTAGCTGTAAGCCCTAGAGCGAATATGCTTATCTGACCGTACATTGCCAAGTCATTGGCCACGTAATAGGTGAAGTTGCCACACACGCCCTAATCCTGTAGGAACAACGTGCAGTGTAGGGCCACCTTGTCACATACAACACGCAGGCCAGGCCAACTTTTCTTGCTTTTGTGCATGTGAGGATCCATTTTCCCTTGCTATATAAATGTGGATCAATCTATCCTTTATAGAGCGATGAAGATGATAGTGGTGCTTCTTGTGTTCTTGCTGGGCGTGAATGTGGCTCTTGTCACTGGAGGAAGGCGAATCCTGGAAGGTGAATTGTATGATCTTACATCTCTTGGTTCATTGAGTTTGACGATTGTAAATTCCAGAGGATCCACTTCCAGAGCCTGGAAAAGAGGAGCCGCTTCCAAACCCACAATTGCCTGAGCCTGGCAAGGCGGAGCCACTTCCAAACCCAGAAGATCAGCCATTGCCGGAGCCTGGCAAGGAGAAGCCACTTCCAAATCCAGATGATGCCAAGCCATTGCCGGAGCCTGGCAAGGAGAAGCCACTTCCAAATCCAGATGATGCCAAGCCATTGCCGGAGCCTGGCAAGGAGAAGCCACTTCCAAATCCAGGCCATGCCAAGCCATTGCCAGAGCCTGGAAAGGAGGTATCACTTCCAAAACCAGAAGATCCGCTTCCACTTCCAAATCCAGGTGATAAACCACTGCCGGAACCTGATAAAGGAAAACCAGCCCCATAATTATTAAATGAAATCGTGATTATTACCTGAAATTCTTAATAAAAGATATCATGTGAAGAACATTTTGCTTGCCTTACTCTTTGCTGTAAACTATTGTCAAGAGTATGATCATCATGGCTAGATATCATGCATGAAATCATTATTAAGATAAATAAAGAAATTTGATGAAATTTTTGAGCTTGTTAATATATAGTCTATTATTTAATCTAGGTGTATCTTGATTGGTTTGCTATAATATATAATACATTATTTAATCCAGGGAGATTCTTATATATGGTACATTGGACATTACAAAAACACAGTAGGATGAGCCAAAATTAAAGTAGCAAATTGAGCACTAGTATCCATTATGATCTTTAGCTTTTTGGTCATTTGCTGGTATTGGATTTTCATATCTCAAACTATCTCGTAGATGCTCTAGTGTTTGATTTAAGTGCAGACCATTCTTGAGCTCACGAACTGAAGATTTGAGCTTGCAAGTTGAGTTTAATTTTTAATTTTAATTTAATAAAAAATAAAATAAAATTTAAAATATTAAAGTTATAGACACCTTATATAAATAAAAATATTCTAAAGGACACTTTTTGTTCTAACAATTTAAATATTAACTATATGTCATAATAAGGATGTTTGTTAAAACATAAAATAAGATGTTTGCAAGAAAATTATTCTTGTCATTTTCTTAAATCTATACTATGTGCTTTCTAGTTAGTAAATGTCAAGTTTGTCAGAATTTTAAAATTATTAAATTTAAAATAGAATTTTACATAAGGCTATATAACTATTTGAAAAGAAAAAAATAACAACTATTGATGTAAATTTGTTGCATATAAAAGTGAAATTTGATTCTTCTCTAGAATACATTCTTGAAAGGTTTGTCATAGTATAGTATTTAAAATTTATGGATCTTCAATCACACTCTTATTTGAAGAGAGGGAAATATATATAAATGTTTGTGAGTTTTAATGTTGGTAATTTTAACTCTTGCAATCTTTCTTCTTAGAGTAATAATTCAAGGGCTAGAAGTTACAATAGTTGCTCTATTGCACAACACAACCAAATCATACAAGAAAAAAAAAAGGATAATGAAGATAATGATCACAAATTAGAGATAAATGCAATGATAGAAGATGCAATAAATTGGGTGAAAAAGAATGTTTTTCTATTAATTTTAGAAAATTATAATTCTCTGACTTTAAAAAAATGCCCTATATGTTTTTTGGCTTCTGATGACAATAGCAATGATCAATATGATAGTATATATGCTTTGCGACACATTACAACATCATGCATCCAACAAACTACCATGAAATATTTTTTGAGATGGTAAAGACAAAAATAGAGATATACAAGTATTATGGGCAATATTGCAAAAAAAACTTGCAAATATATCAAATGAAAAGTATGATTTTTTATTAATTATATAAAGTATAATAAGTTTATATTATTGATAGAGAATAAATATCAATAGTTTTGGAAAATCTAGTCAACTTCAAAAGTTTTCTACAATTCAGCAATAGTAAAAATTGTTTAGTGTATATGAATATCCACTTTAGGATCTTAGTGTAAGATATTAATAAAGATGTAGTACATATTTTTGCAAGGAGCATATACCTTCTTATGTTCCTTATGGTTCTTAAAGTCTAGACATGTGGGTGAAGGAAGGTCTTGAATGATAATTGTATACTCTCCACCTTCTATTTTCACAATGTACTCCTTTGTTAGAGCATTTGAGCTAAACTTATTTTACTCTATTTCTGTTTGAAGATGTAAAGCTCTATTTTGTTAAAGTGGGAATTGTCATTATCCCACTTGTAAAATAAGGTTTCCAAACCTTTATATAGTATATAAATATAACAAAATTCAACTGCATTGAGGCACATGCCATTTTATTTTAAACAAGGAAATGTCTACTCAATCACTTCTCCTCCCCCTGCCACTGCTTCACCTCTCTCTTCTCCTTGTCATCGTCGTCCAATTTCTTTCCATCCTTTTAATATTGGCTCAGTTGCTCCGAGTCTAGGTGGAGCCCAAGTCCCCATTCAATCTTTACTTTCCCCTTATTAATAAAACAACTTCGTAGACTTCCAATAACATGCTATAACACTTCTAGTATAATGCAAATCCTCTCAAAGAATTGTCTTTTAATATTAATACAATGGCATGGAACCCCATGCCATAATAAGTTACATTTTTAAATAAATACATGCCATCTCAGACTGTTATTTTTTGCCTCGAACGCCTATACAATAATCTTGGAATTTCATCACTCTCCACACTATCAGGATTTAAACCCAATAGTAATGCCATCTCTTCTCTAATACGTCCACGCTCATGTTCAGTGGTCGAAGAACCCATCCGGTTGAGCAGATTATGGAGATGCGGATAGTGCTTGGCTAGACAATATACATGCCATAAATGATGACTGGTGTCTGTCCGATCAAATGGCTTCTGATATACCGTTCCATCTGCCATTTGGTTGATTTCTGCAGCCACCTCTTGGACTGGCCGGTTCTCTATCACCATCGCTCCAAGCCGTTTTGCAAGGTCCCCCAGAACATACGGTTTTTTCTCCCTAGTTTCCATACTACAAGAGATGGGGTGCATTGCATATGTGTGCGTGTTCGCTGCAATTTTAATCGGCGAGTCATCGATGATGAGGATTTCACTTGACCTAGCAGTCCGGTTCATCACTACAGCCTCTGGCTTGACGAAGATGGGCTTGCTACCCCTCACATGGACCATAATCAAGCAATCCTCCTGCGTTAGGAGAAAGTCAAATGGTAATATTACTCGCGTCTGATCGTGCATCATCTGTAGCAACGTTAATGCATTGTGGCGCATCATGGATGTCCAAACTCCCAATTGCAAATTGAACCCGGCCCTCTGTTTTAAGTGTCGCATGGTCATTATTAGATCCCGCAGTTTCTCCCGTGTGATTAATGTGAATCTGTCTCTTTTGACCAACTTGCGACCGCAAGCTTTGGAGGGTGCAGTGACATTCGAGGACGAGCCACGCTCATGGGAGAAAAGGACACCGTTCAGATCAAAAACGATACAGTACTTTCGCCGTGACTTTGAAATGAAATGCGTCAGCATAAAAAATGGTACAAGTCAATTTTACCATCTACAATATTAGCGAATGGTGCTCCCGATGGTTGTTGAGAGGGTTTTGGTCGAGGAAACGTGAAGGGCGGAAATACTCTCCTCTGCAATGTGGGGTCAATCGCATCCGATGGCGTGTGGGCACATGCCATTTCAGCTGTAGACTCTGGTACAACTGGCTCAACAGTGGCATGGGGTGGTTCCGATGGCGTGTGATCACACGCCATTTCAACTGGTGCCTCCGTTGGCAAAGTGGACATGACCGAACAGGCAGCAGGGGCGGTGTAGGGAGGTTCCAACGGCGCGTAGTCAGACGATTGGGCACACGTTGAGTCCGTTGGAAATGAGGATACGACCGGCTTGGTGGCTGGGGCGGCCTTATGCGGGTCCAATGGCGCCTGGTCACTGTCAGTTGGATACGTGGACAAGATTGACTTAGTGGTATGGGCAGCATCAAGTGGAGCGTGGTTAGCTTGCTTGGCGTTGATATGGATAGTAGCCTCCACCAGCTCTGATGACTCTTGCAGGCAAGTAGAGTCCACTGGCGGATCCATATGCATGTCCAAATATCTCTCTTCGATTGAGATGGTATCCTCCCGTGCTACTAAAAACAAACTCATTAGCACATTGAATCGACTATACTGTATTTACCATCAACTGCTATTGAGGAACTAGGACCGATATCACTTGGGGGCACTGCTGATTCTGAAGGATTGGACATACGTTTCGACCCTTGCTTGGCACTATCCTTCCTCGACACTAAAGGTTAGAGTTTGTAAATTCAACTGAATAATCTCTACTTACCATTTGCTCTGCGACCTATATGGACAATGTTAGAAATGGTAAAAGGTTAGGAATGGATGTACTATTATTTACCTGATGGTTTGTCTTGTATGACCTTCCTCCGCTGCTCTTTGGCCACCTCAGGCTGGCCATTGTCGTCATCATCATCGTCGTCGTTATTATGATCGTCACCATTGTGAGGACTATCCAAGTCCTCTTCGTCCTCCTCTTCTTCGTCCTCCTCTTCTTTGTCCTCCTCTTCGTCCTTCTGCTCTTCCTGCTCATTATCTTTCTCTGGCTCCTCATCCCCCTCCTGCATTTCTTCGATAGGCTGCTCAGGCTGGATGGCTTGTTCTTCCAGGACCATCTTGGGAAAATCATCTGGCCGAGTCTCCATCTCAAAATACAAGACATCCATAGCCTGTTTTAGTGCGTGATCTAGGACTGTATCCTCACCCGACTGTCTTAACATGGTTTCTGCACGTTCTTGCACCCTTCGAAGACGACGAGATGAGAAAAACGTGGCCCTGACTTGAAAAGCATCCCTCATCCATTGTACCTCTCCATTGAGATTGGGGAAGGGGAGTCCGCCATAGGAATCTGAGTCAGGAGGTGGTGACTGGCTGCTTTCACTCAGCCCTTGATCTGCAATGAATGGCATGAGCACACACGCCATAACCGCGAGGCATTACCTATCATCTTTTCGTTGCCCTTCTTCCTTTTCGAATCAAACGCCTCTGATCCCGACGATTGTCCAACGTGCTTTCGCTTTTTATGACCACTGTCAGTTTGAGCTTGGCTGGTGCTTGCCTGTTTTGCCTTTGAAGAAGTGTCTCCTGCAAGGAATGGCATGAGACCACACGCCATTGCAAATATAATTTGTACCTCCTTTTTTCCTATTGCTTGTCTATTTGTCCTTCTTCGACGCGCCACCAGTGCGCTTTTCAGTCCTCGTGTCTGAATATTCACAACGATCTATAATCAAAATGGCGTGAAGCCTCATGTGACCTTACCTTGTGTAGGTTGTGAGCTCGGCCCAACATGGGTATCTTCAACAGTAGCTGTTAACGCCATTTCAGCATCTGGGGGTGGCCATGCTCCTGCATACAGAGGTTGTGAGATAACATTTAAACTTAAAGTGCGTACTCACCAGGTTCACAGAGAAGATACTGTTTTTCTTTGGCAACTGTAATTATATGCTCCATTGAAGTCACCTCTTCAATGGAGTTTGTCACCGCAACACACGGGACACTCTTGAGTAGTGCGGCTCGAAAGAATAGTCCGCCGCAGTTGTACTCGACAACGCATTTGCCCTTGGAGTCGGAAGTAGGTGACCCACCCGCTATTGCGTTGAAGACCCAGCTGAGCATTTCCCATGCTGCACCTGGAGCTTTCTTTGGATTCGAAAGCTCCATAGCCGTCTTCAGTTCCTCAGGCACGGGTAAATTCACCTCCCTCAGATCAATTCGATCGGCCTTGTCAAACGAAGCTGGGAAGTCACTCCAGTCCCACTCTGCTGCAGGACCAATAACAAGGGCAAGTGTGAAGATGCGGAAATTTGTCAGTATCTTCTTCTTAGCCATTATCCCATGGATCTCCCGCATCTCCTTGCCTTTCAACCGAGCCTTCACCTTGTTCAAGGCCTTCTAGAACTTGTGATAGGATTCGGAGTCGTAGATCATATAGTGGACTGAAGATTCCACCTCCGCAAGTCCCACCATTAAGTCAATGATGGAGCTGACTTCGTCTGCATGAGTGATCTCCTCGTTTGTGAAGTCCATCACACAAAAGATGTTCTTGACCTGCTCATCTCCGCGGGAAACGATGCTCCTCCACCTTTGATCCTCATCCGAATTCACGTATACCCGGTAAGGTTCTCGATAGGCCTCTGCTGCGGGGTCGAGCTGTTTCTGAAGCCGGCGGTCGACATCCCTCTTAATGAAATTTGGATACTGATCCAACTTCTCAGCTTTACTTTTCGTGGCATCCCGCAGCAGATCGATGAACTTGGGGGCCCCCTTCACGTACTCGTCGATGTCTTCATTTGACAAGTCCAGCTCTTCCATCATCTCTTGCGTGGTGTCGATGCTCACCCTCGCCACGGCCACTTGCTCGAAGATCCAATCCTTCAATAGCGCACGAGCTCTCAGAGTCGTGCACAAGTCCTCGTATGTCACAATATGGCCGGGAGTCATTTTGGTCTTGTTGAAGACTACCTCACCACGTAGAAGAGCATTAGCCACTGTCAGAAGGTCGTCGTTGTCTAGAGACCGCGAGAAACGCAAGGCGTTGAGCTTCAAATCATTGGGCTTCCGGCCGTCCTCCACACCCATTGAGTTTAGCAACTCCCCGTCATGGTACCTCCTTAGCACATCTACCCATTTGTCAAAAACAACTTTTGTCGCGAGTAGAATGTTATGGATGCTGAGTGTGTCATTGACCCCCAGTGTTTTCGAGAGAAGACTCGAGAATTCCTGCAATGGAAATGGCGTGAGGCCACATGCTATGCCACATGCAACGAGGCTTACCTGCCAGGCGCTAGTTGCTAGTGCACGTCCTTGTCCTGGTTTTTGTGGCTTCTTCAGTTGAACCCAGAGCTTCCGTGTTCGTGCCAATGTCTCGTGCAGACCCGATTTGTAGCACGTTTCTTGCTTGACATTTTGCGCGTGGGAGATGTATATGATAGATCGGAGGGGCGAGTTGCCTTTCATCAGGTGGACAACTCTTGTCTTGAAGACTTTCTTCACCTCCTCGCCCACCATAATATCCACAACTATCTGTTGCATCGCCAAGCTAGAATGCTGCTCGGAGACGGCATAGAACCGGATGTTCTGATCGTCCAACACCTTCCTATTGATCAAGTCTGGAAACCTCGTCTCGCCCTTCATTGTTTGGTAGTAGGGGATCACGTCTGCGATGTCGGGTGTTACTGGACTTGCCAGCATCTTCTGCTTCAGTTTCTCCACCCACTCATCAGATACTAGCCTATGGTTGTATTTGCTTTTGATGTCGATATGGCTCACGTCGATTGTATATACTTTGTTGGAATAGTAACAAGTACTATTATCTGCGACGATTTTTGCTGCCTCTTCTTGCTCTTTCTGCTCTTTGCGGCTCTTCTTTTTGGTGGGTGTAGTGTTCGAACCCGAGGCAATGGCATCACCGAGTAGCTTCTTTTTTGGAGCAGCAGAGTCGGACGTCGGCTTGAGCTTGACCACCCTTTTCTGCTTCGGGGTAGTTTCCAGATCGACCCCCTTCCTTTTCGCTTCGCGAACTCGAGGCACTCTCAACGACTCAATGTTGGAATATAGTTTTTGAACATCACCGTAGGTGAGGTCCGTGGATTCCATGTGATCTTTATAGACCCGCAGCGTCTTTGAAATTGTGGGCCTCCTGGACAACCTCTCCCTAGCTCCCTCTAGGAATTCCTCATAGCCGCTGCCCCCCTCCGGGAAGCCGCTAGGATGTGCAAGGTGGATCTTGAAGGCGGACGCTGTCTCTACCACAAGTGCCAGTCCATATTCTTGCATGGAACTGCATGGAGTGTCTGTCACTTGGATGAGGATCCCTATGCATTCTTTTCTCCCACCATCTGTGTTGTACAGCCTCAGATCCTCGCCTTCCATCCCGAAAGTCCAACTAGTGAGCTCCTCCCCCTTCTCTGCATCCACATAGACAGTGGCTAGAAGAAGAACGCAATTCCTCGCCTGTTCAGAAATGCACAACAATTAGAGCTGACAGATGAAAAGCTAGCAGCTGGAAATAACGTGAGGCCACACACCATTCACCACTGCATCAGATGTCTTGAGGCTACATCCTAAGATGGCGTGAGGTTACACGCCATCTGTAACCGGACTGCACTCGAGAGCCCAATCGGTGCATGCCAATGTTGCTACTGAATGGCATGTGGCCTCATACCATTTTCTACTTGGTCTAAAAGACTTACCATTTGAAGCCGAATGGAGGCCGTGACAATCGAGGCCGGACTCGCTGGCGAATGTGCACTGTGTGTGCAGCGGATCGTAGCAGCAAGGCTACTCTGCCACTTACAGTTGGAGAGTGGTGCTGAAATCTCCCGGGACGCCAAGTGGGCTGCGTGTGGGTGGCGGAGTGGGCGGCGGAGTTGGCGGCGAAGTTACAAACTGGGTGTGTCTTGAAGTGGACGCCGATGCACACGAGCGCGATGCGAGCGTGATGCGAGCGCGAGTGTGATGCAAGCGCGAGTGGACGCCAATGCACACGAGAAACCTATAGAGAAGGTAGATGAGTGCGAATGTGAGCGTGATTGCGAGTGGGAGCGCGATGCGAGCGCGAGTACGAAGGAAAATGCAAAACCTAACCTCACACGTGCGAAATGTCACGACGGTTGGTAATCCCGCCACGTCATCATTCCTCAGACTTGGGCGCCACCATTAATTTCTGGATCGCCGCGCGCATGCATGCACGTGAAATCCAAAAGAAATCTGCAACGTCATCATTCCTCGGACTGCATGCACTCTAAATCCAAAAGAAAGATCATGATTGGGATATCATTTAATACCCTCGCTATATTTATACCATGCATGATTGGATATTCCAAAGCATCTTGTATTTCCAAAAATGGCAGATGTTCAGCTAAATAAAGAAATTCTATCTGTTTCTATTTTTCTCTCAAATCAATATTATAGCGTGTGGGCTCATGCAATTTTGAACCAAAGAAACCCAAAAAACGTTGGACCCAAAATATTTTGAAAAAACCCAAAAAACCCTAAACATTTTAAACCCAAAAATCCAGGCGTTCTGTGGCGTTATTCCTTGAATGGCGTGTGGGCGCATGCCATTTTCAGGGCCAAATGCTGAATGGAGAAAAATTCCCTTTCAGTGCAAATGCTGCAAGAGGCAGATGCCGAGCACAAAGGACTGTAACTACCTCACATGACACAGATAAACTTTTCTTTATTTGGCAAAGATAAACTTTATAGCGTGTGGGCTCATGCAATTTTGAACCCAAAAAATGCACCAAAAAATTCTCGGCGTCATCTGGCGTTATCTCTTGAATGGCGTGGGGCCGCATGCCATTTTCAGGGGCACATAGGAGTATATTCCTAGGATATTCTGACACGCGCGAGATTTTCTTGAGTTTTCTGGAGATCCAACCATTAGATCGCAACTAGATTTTACAGAATGGTATACAATGTCTTTCTTGATGACCCTGCAAAGAAGCATCTTGATCAGACACCACATGAGACCACACGAGCCTTACAATGTTTCAGGGGCATTTGCCATAGATCCGACCGTTATTTTGCTCCAAGATTTTACAGTTTGGTGTGCATTGACCTTTCCATCGAAACTGCAAAGGGACATCACAATCAGATGCGGGATCACAAGAAACTAACTTCACTAACTCTGGTTTCACCAAGATCTACGTAAGGAGTTATGAAATGAAAGGACCCTCTCTATTGAAATGTGTTTATGGTCCTAGGGGCATTGTGACATATCAAAGGATTTTGCATCAAGTTCTGTATTTGCATGTTTATCAAGCTACTGAATTGCTAAACCCTAAACCCTAAACCCTAAACCCTAAACATGTGGCAAATGCTGCGTGAAGAAAGATGCCCTTTCTGGGCAAATGCTGTAAGAGGCAGATGCCGAGCAAATGTATCTCAGGCTAGCAAAGGGGACAAACGAAAGCTAGCTATAAATATGACGGGATGCAAATAGATTACTAGGCTGGTCCTACGAAAATCAAAAACCATAATTGAAAACATTGAAAATGCAAAAAGAAAGGTTTATAATATTTTTGAATTTTAAGCAACCAAAGGAATGTAAGTAGGGCATGTGTTTGTAAGTTTAAAAATGCCTCAACCACTTAAATTCCCAAGTAAATAAAGCTGTTTCTATTTTTGGTACAGGTAAACTTTATAGCGTGTGGGCTCATGCAATTTTGAACCAAAAAATGCACCAAAAAATGCTCGACTAGCATTATTCTTTGAATGGCGTGTGGCCTTATGTCGAGCATTATTCTTTGAA
This sequence comes from Selaginella moellendorffii, assembly GCF_000143415.4. Classification (NCBI taxonomy): domain Eukaryota; kingdom Viridiplantae; phylum Streptophyta; class Lycopodiopsida; order Selaginellales; family Selaginellaceae; genus Selaginella; species Selaginella moellendorffii. The sequence continues at coordinate 3,321,949 of NW_003314269.1, forward strand.
TGGCGTGTGGCCTTATATTGCCATAAATGGACGTACACACACAGCATAATTATTCCTTTACACGGCAAATAATCTTGGCGCGGATCGCTGACATGGCATGGCAAAGTTCGAATCACTGACATGGCACAGCTGGATCGAGGCAAGGACATGATGTGACAAAGTTCAACCTCCGACAGCAAAGTCTAGAAGCTACTCAGTTTGAAATTTGTCAGAGGAGTCATAAGATCTGGTTTGTTAGAGGATTTGATGTGACGTTCAAGCGTGTGTTATTTTTGAATTCTCGAACTCATTCCTAGGTCTATCATTTTTGTGCGCCGTGTTCTTGGTTCCGCTGAGCGCAGTGAGCGCTGCTTGTGTAAGCGGCGTTGTGGGCTGTGGTTTATGCGTCTACGAGCGGTTGCGGCATTGCGAGCGCCATTGCGAGCGGCAGTTTATGCGAGTGGCAGTTTGTGCGAGCGGCGCTACGAGCAGTTGTGGTGTTGCGAGCAGCGCTACGAGTAGTTGCGGTGTTGCGAGCGGCACTGTCTTTGGTGTGGCTACCGCTTCCTCTTGATATTCGGCACTTGTGCTTCCTGGTATGTTCACCATGGAATGGCTTAGGACCACATTTAGAAATGGCATGAGGCCACATGCCATCTTAGGCCCTTGCAATTTCATGGCTAGCGTATTGTCATGTATGTTTTTACTTGCCTGCAGCTGTGTGTATATCAAGATGGCATGAGGGCTCATGCCAATTTTGTGAATGTGAAATTTCACATGGGTGTCAATAGCATGTTTGAATAATGGCATGTGGCCTCATGCTATTGAGGTTGTTTGGTATGTTATGATTTAGGCCATTCTCCAATCATTTTTTGTATGGTCTTAACTTCTTTTCTGCACTTTCAGAATGGCCTTCAGGGTTGGGGAAAAGGTTTACATTTTGAATGGTGGGAAGAGAGTTGCAAAAGGGACCCTTGTGTCTATGGATCGGAACTTTGTTATACACTGTCAAAGGCTTGGGGAAGGCAATGCTGCTGTATCAATAGAGACTGTCTTCGATGGGAATGTGGTCGCTATTGAACGAAGAGAGATGGTCGTCGGGGTAAATGTTGTTGTTGCCTTGAAAAATCTTCAGAAGAAAGCAGATGTTAGGGACAGCGCAAGTGCGACGCATGTTCCCTCCGTGGATCTTAAGAACCGTGCTACATGGATTCAGGCAAAGGTGTTTCTAAACAACCCCGAGGGGGAGGTGGTAGCTGAGGGCTTAGCCACAGTTGTCGATCCAAGAGATGCGGTTGCTAATCAAGAATTGGGCTGGGATGATATTGGAGTTGCAATTTTAGAGGTTGTTGACACAGAAGAAAACAATCTGACTATTGGAAGCATTGTGCGGTGGAAATTGAGGCACTTAGTGTTTGAGAATGTGAAGGATTCACAATCAAACACCACTACAACTAATGACAGAGCATCTCTTTATGGGAAAAGAAAGTACACCTTCCTAAAGCGCAGCCAAAGGGATCTGAGCAACGAACCGAAAAGGCAGAAAATGGCGATGGAAGTTCGAATGGTCTCGACAGTTGCTTGTTGCAAGAGGAGGTGCTGTTAACATGCTGATTGGGATGCTATTGAAGAGGAGAGAGCAAGATACAAGACATTGTCCTGGAAGGCAGCTCGCAATTTTGTGTATGAGGCATTACGGTCATCTGTTGATGCTTCAGAACATCAGGTGGGGGGCATGGTCTTCCAGAGGGGTTTGGTCTGCATGAAGGCATGGAAAATCATTTATGGAGTCCCTCGAACCACATTCTACAGAATCAAAACTGAGTTCGAGGAACAAAGGGTTCAACAGGTAGTCCATGGGAACGACGGTACGCACAAAACCAAGGGTCATGTTGTATATGGAGAGGCAATCTTCAAGAGGTTTGTCGAGACATGTAGCGAGCAGCAACCACATAAAACCCGCCTCTTGGAAGATGGAACAGGAGACACCCAACGAGTTCTCCCTTCCATGTATACCAAGGGGGCCATATTGGAAGATGTGAATCGGGAACTCCAGAGTAATGGCTACAGGAAGCTGAGCCAATCTAGATTTAGTAGATTGTGGAGCAACAGGTTCAGGGATGTGAGTATAGGAAAGTACTCCAGCTTTTCAAAGTGTGACGAGTGCACTACTATCAAAATGGCTTTGTCGAAGAATTCTTGTAGCGCTCAAGAGCGAGAGACGTTGGTTAGAAGGTGGCTCGACCACAATATCAAGCAGAGAAGCTGCAGGACTGCATATTATCATAACAGGATTCTCTCCATGGAGAGACCTGACTCTTACCTCTGCATCATCCACGACAAAATGGACCAGAAAAAGACGTGCTTACCTCGACTCAATCCTGCCCCCAAGGCAATCTCTTCATCCATGCAGCTGCCTGTGTCTCTGTTTGGCATAATCGCTCATGGGCATGGTGCCCAGAACTATGGGAACTTCTTTGTACTTCTATGGGGTGGCGGGGGTGCAAACATGATGATTGTGTCCCTAGCAAAACACTTAAGGTCTCTGCAAAGTGCGCAGACTAAGCTGAACGGCCAACTCTTGCATAAGGCCCTTGTCGATCGAACCCCATACAGGGTTCAGCTAGAGGAGGAGCAAAGGCTTGCAGTATCGCGTGGGGCCCCATGCCATCCCAGTGAATATGTTGGCCGTCAAATTGTAGGGTTATCATGTGAGGCCTCATGCCATTCCGACGAGGCTGGTCGCCCGGTGAATGCACAGCCTCATCCAAACGAAGCAGAATCTCAAGGAAGTTCTTGCAGCCGATGTGGCCTTCCACCCCATTTTCTGCTCCAAACAGACAATGCTGGCAGTGAGAACAAAAACATGTACGTCTTCGTGTACTTGGCGATGCTTGTTGCCAAAGGCATATTTGAAACGGTTACACTTGGCTTTCTCATGGTTGGGCACACTCATGAAGACGTCGATGCCATGTTCAGTCACCTGGCAGAGTCCCTCCGGCGATCCAATGTCCTCACCCTCCCACAACTCTACGATGAATTCCAAAATTGCATCAAAGGCACTGTTGAAGCTGCACTTCTGACAGAGGTTCCAGACTTTAAGGGGTTTGTAAGAGGCTACATCAGGGACGGATCCGAAACGCTGATTGGCCACTCCAAGCCTCTTCAGTTTCATTTCAGTATGTGTGACGGTGCTCCAGTGATGAGGTACAAGATGAGAGAATGGGACACAGTGTGGCTGCCAGTGGACGGCATTGAACTCTTCAAGAGAGATCCCATAACTGGGGAACCTATGATTCCTCAGGGTTCCCCACGGCCGATGCACCCGGATGGACTCAAAGACCAAGAAAGTATAGTGGCCGGGATTAGACAGCATATTGCCTTCTGGAAGAGGGGGTTGGTGTATGGTGGAGAATCCTATTTTCAGAGGTGCAAGCCTTTGCTCGAATACTGGGAGAAGATTATATCTGCTATCCAAAATGGGCCGGTTGTATATGAAGAATTGGAAGAGTCCTTTTGGCTAGAACCCAGAGCACCAGATAGTAGCAGAACAATGTCCTCTGGAAATGCAGTGACAGATAACGATGTTGAGGATCACTATTGTGGGCCGAGGAACAAGAAGCCGGATTCAGCATTCAATCCAGTACAGGTCTGCAAAGGAATGGTCGTGTTTGTCAGACCCAGTAATAAAAAACAAATGATATGGGTGGGGCGCTGCATCACTGATGCAGAGGAGGACGCGGAAACTAACTCCTTCAATGTAACTGTGGAGTGGTTCAAGCCAAGTTTCGGATATACGAAGGATTGCCTAGAAAAGAGATGGGTGCTGAATCCAAGGGATCCCAGCATGAGCATATCAGTGGATAATGTTGTGCATGGTTGGATGCGGAAGCAGAGTGCCACCATCACCTTGCCAGACCATGCAAGAGATGCAACAAGAGCATTCATAACCCGGGTTCAAGGTGAGATTCATTAATATTCCTTTACTAAGTTTCTAATGTATTTTATTTCAAGGTGAACAATCCGAATCTGAATCAGAGGAGGCGTGATGGCATGTGGCCTTATGCCATTCCTAGGTGAGATGATACAAATAACAAGTATAAATTCTTAGTTGTTCTAGCAAATCTTACTTAAAGTTCAAGGTGAATAAGCCGAATATGAATTCATCGGATTGTTCTAACAAATTGCGAGGTGATGGCATGAGGCGATACGCCATTTGAGAGTGGTAGCCATTCCTATATGAGGTGAGTGAAATATTTATTAGAAATACCTCATTCAATTGTGCACTTCTAAGTCTTAGTCCACTCAGTACTGTTTGCATGTTTCTATTTTAATTCTTTCTCTAAAATGTTATTTAGCATGTGGCTTCATGCCATTGCTCTCCACAATCATGCATTGAATTTTTCTATCCTTGCATAATACTTCTCCATATATATAGCATGTGCGCACATGTGATATGGTTCATTAGGCCTGATATAGTGTGTGAGGTAAAACAAAGATGATGTGATATATGCATTTACCAATCACACGTGCATAAATCTAATAATATGGCGTGTGGCCCATATTAATGGCACATAAACCCATATTGTGGGCTTACGTGCTTTATGTACCATCATTCCCTTGCAACGAGTGTGTTGGTTTCCTTTTATAACACAACGAACTCCATATTTTAGGGTGAAAAGCGTTCTCATGGCAAGCACAAAATCTGTAAGTGAGGCAGAAAAGGAGACGGAGAAGGAGATAGGTGAAGATGTAGAATATATAAGTCTTCCAAACTCCCCGTACTATACTCCAGGTGATCATTTTTCTGAACAAACGGCAACATTAACAACTATCGAGAACGCCCCAGTAACGTCAGAGACAACAATCCAAAGCAAAACAACTGACCCGGAGAAGGATGATAGTACCGCTGAGAGTACCAAAAAGGAGGTGTCCACTAGCGCTTAGGCTTATAATGGCGTGTGCCCTCATGCCATTTACTTGATCACCAAATACCTTTTTCCCTTTGCACTAGTATATCTTAATACCGGTCTGAGAAATAGAATGGCATGTGCCCTCAGGCCTTTTACTAAATCACCTTTGAAAGAAATGCAAGCCTCTATGTCGTAAAAAAAAGGTACTAGAGAAATTCCTTAATAATATGAATGTTATTTAGTTTCATGAAAATACACTAAGGGTCAAATGAGTTAAATGACTTCTCCAGACTAGCAATGCCTCTTGCTACACCTTCACAATTAGATTCATTAGAAAAAGATAACATTGAATAATATCTAAATGTTCTCACCATTAAGTTATATGTCTGGCTAATAGGAATGACGTTCATCTTGGAAAGCTCACCACACGCTCAATGAACAAACAAATAGTGTGTGCGCGCATGCCATCGCTCTTCTTTAGCTTCAGATTCGGCTTGTTCACCTTGACAATGAGATTTATTATACAACCAGATGGACTCAGTCTGGACACAAAGTCACTGCGCTAGTCACCATGCCCCAGATATGTCTAGCACCTGGACAAAAAACATATAATTTCACGTCATTTGAAAATACTTGAAAATTTGTACCTAGTCCCATTTTACTGAATAAATCCCGCTTTAACGAAATAGAGCTTTGTATTAAAAAATTTAACTACTTTACCTTTTCTTGCAAGTCTCTTATGCATCTCTATGGGAATAATTTTAGTTTTGTCACTCATGTCTTCAACTTTCCTCCTTTCAAGTTTGAAATCAGATTTATCAAGATTTTCAATCTTATCTGAGGTGAGTGCAACCCACTAACAATTAGCCATTCTTTAGGTGCAATATCAAGTTTTATCACTATAGTGTCTTTAAGCCACTTCATATAGTTGGCATTAGTGTTGTAACAATACAATTGGCACCATCTTGAAAATTTAACTTGCTTTCATTCCCCAAGGAAACATGGGGCTAGAACAAAAGCAGATTTGTCATTATGGTATGAGACATAAATCTTTAAGCCCCAAAGTGGAGCCAAAAAGGTGCCACTTAATAGTGGCCGAAGCAAAAGCCAAACGAGTGTAACACGTTTGGACTAAAAAGTTTTGACTTGAATAATCAAAAGTGGGAGTGAAACTCCCAATGAAGTGTTTGGGGAATGAGCATGAAGCAAGTAGTAAGTGAGTCTCTAGAAAAGGGACCCTAGAAGGAGTCCGAGATGGACCCGAAACAGAGTCCGAAATAGGACCCAAGCTAAAGTCTGAGATGGAGTCTGAGATGGACCCAAGAAGGAGTCTAAGGTGGAATTCAAGATGGACCTAAGAAGGAGTCTGAAAAGGACTCTAAGATGGACCCGAGATGGAGTCCAAAATGGGACATGAGATGGACTTAAGATAGTGTTTGAGATGGAGTCCGAGATGGACCTGAGATGGAGTCCGAGATGGACCTGAGATGGAGTCCAAGATAGAGTCTAAGATGGACCCAAGGAGTCTTAGAGGGAGTTCGAGGTGGAGTTTGAGATGGACCCAAGATGGAGTCCGAGCTAGAGTTTGAGATGGACCCAAGAAGGAGTCCGAAGTGGAGTCTAAGATGGACTTGAGATGGAGTCTGAGATGGACCCGAGAAGAAGTCTGAGGTGGTGTCTAAGATGGATCCGAGAAGGAGTCTAAGAAAGAGTCCAAAATGGACTCAAGATGGAGTCCAAAATGGGACCTGAGATGGACCTGAAATAGAGTCTGAGATGGAGTCCAAGATGGACTTGAGATGGAGTTTGAGATGGACCCGAGAAGGAGTTTGAGAGGGAGTCCAAGCTGGAGTCTGAGATAGATTTGAGATGGAGTCCAAGGTGGAGTATGAGATGGACCGAAGAAGGAGTCTAAGGTGGAGTCTGAAATGGACCTGAGATGAAGTCTGAGATGGAGTCCAAGATGGACTTGAGATGGAGTTTGAGATGGAGTCCAAGATGGAACCAAGACCGAAACCGAGATCGAGACCGAGACTGAGACCAAGTCCAAGTCTGAGTTCGAGTTTGAATCCGAGTTTGAGTCTAAGTTCAAGTTCAAGTCCAAATACTAATATAAACTGTTGAGTGAAAGCCCAAAATGATCATGGGGGGCCTATAAAGGGTTCCAAAAGTATAGTAGAGAAAATATGGAAGTTAAACCCTAATGGAGCTAGTTTAGCTAAGAAAGGATAGTATGACCCAAGAAGGCTATGCCCACGTGTTCGGTGATGATATATCCATTGAGGAGTCCAAGGCTAGAGTGAACATGGATTGACAAGTTTAGTAATTTGGTGAAGTGTTCAAAAGTTAACTTTAGTTCCCTTAGAAAATTAAATGGTCAATGCTCCCAATCTAAGCATGGGTGGCACTACCTACTTGAATATTTGATGTGGCTCAACTGAACCTTGTTCTAGCCTCATGGCTAGAGCACCCAAAGGCAAAAGGTGGGGAGAGTACCCATGAGGTTTGTGTAGGGCCACAATGTTCCGAAATGTTGTCTCAAAATCCTAGATTGTGAAAAGAAAGAAGAGCATTCCTTTAGGGTAGTGACCAAAGATACGGTCATATGGTGAAGAAGTCCCACAAAACAATGGGATTTAGTGGTTAGGCCTATGAGCCTTGACTTAGTGGCAATGTTGGCAAACACAGCCATGGACAGAAAGGGACTTGGTAGGGATTGAAAAAGGAATATTGAAGAAAGTATTCCCTATGTTTGTGGGCATCCTAAGGATGCTAAGGAGTGGATCTGGGATGACTATTTATGGATGAATGGTCTAATCTTTAAGAGATGGGACTATGATGCAGGTGGTGTTGGACCACTAGTGTGGCAAAGGTGAATGGGCATGGCCTTAGTATAACAGGTGGATATATCGGCAGTACCTTTGAGTGTCAGTCATGGGATCAAACACATAGAACATTTAGACTAAGTGCAAAGGTTGAGTGGCATGGATGCCATTCTTGGGGCTAACAAGCCCTAAGTCTAGAATAAGACTTAATGAGGTTATGAGTGAGATTCCTCCAAATGCTCAGAAGGGTGGTTAAATGACTAAAGTAGAATGAAAAATTTAATTGCTTATAATTTGGTATCGGAATTGTTCCTTAATTTGACTTTTATTAATGGCCAAATATATCACCATTTATATTGGAATTGGAAGGTACTAAGATTGGACCTATCCTTGAGGAGTAGCATGTCGGGAGGACATGCCTCTCTATTTTAGTTTATGCGTGAACTTGTGCACAATGTGGTGGATAGAAAGGGGCCAATTTAGGAATGACTTTGGGATTTTAAGAATAGTATAAGGTTTTCCTTAGAAAATTGAAGATGTGATCTAGATAAGCATTTGACTTAGCAAACTGGTTAATGTAGTTGTGGTAAGCAAATATAGTTAGGATCATGGAAAAGATAAAGACTTCAAAATAATAAAGGAGTCACAAGATTTTTCTTATATAGTTGAGGCTGGTGCTCATGAATTTGAGACTAGAATTAATAATCATGGGAGGTCAAATACAGATGAGGACACGAGTTTTTGAAATGGTACCTGGGGCTATTTTTTATAAATGCTAGAACAAACACAAGGAGTTGGGGGTGTACTTAAAGGATGGGTTGGTATTCTCATCTTATAAGCAAATAGTCTTAAGGGGCAAAGGTAGCCTATAGGGAACAGAAAATAATCAAATGTTGGAATAACACTTGCTACAAATGGTCTTTGTGAGTAGGACATGAATACAAGAAGATGTATTATAGTGAACTAGCACCTCAAAAGTAAGACCTTATAGGTTATCAGATTAATAAAGTACAAAAAGCTGGATGACTTAAGGAATGGTCCTAAGGGATTGGTAGCAGCATTTGGATTGAGGTGTGTTGTACCCTATAAAGGATAGAGAGGATTATAAGATCCAAGTATGAGAATAGTGAGTATCTCATTAATAATAGAAGGTGCCATACTAAAGTTGTGGGAAAGATGTTCCCAGAAGAAATCAACTTTGGCACAGAGTTATGAAACACTATAGTGTAGTGCTAATTGAGTGTGTGGACCACTGTTGATCTCACGAGTTGAAGAGTTGAGCTCAATTTTCAATTATAATTTAAAACAAACATTATAGAATTTAAATATTAAGGTTATAGAGAATCTAATAATTTCACAACTCTCTATATATTACCTAGATAAAAAGCCAACCCACTATCTATAGTAGGGATAGTGGGTAGGTCGGGTATGGCCAATCAACCTGAGGTATAATCTAGCCTTTATTTACATGCCTATTTTTGTTTTGTGTCCGATTTAGGTTTAATCCCAAGTTCCATACCATGCTAGTTGGTGGAGTACCCATATTTGCACATTAGGCCACTGGTATGCTAAAATAGCGCTAAATTTCATTTGGCTTTGTTTTGCATGTTAATTTTGGCATTAGGATGTTAGATATTCTAGGACTGTTCTAAGTCATTCTGTGTTTTTGTCCCTTCACTCTTTAGGCTGTATGCTTGGGAGTTGTTCCGTGCTTCAGTGCTTTTGCTCCTTAGCTCCATGCTTAAGAATTTAGCTCCGTTCCTTTGTTCAATGGCCCAAGGCTTTGAAACTTAAGTTCTACATTGCTATCCTTTGGACACATGGCATGTGACACGTGGCACATAGTGGATCCTTCCTAAGCATGATTGTAAGTGGATCAATTAAGACTATAGGGATTAATCTATTGATTCAATTAATCATTGCTATGCTCTCTCATAAACTTTTCTTGAATTGAACTGAAGGTAGTGTGAAAGCAAGCTTCAGGTTTGGTCAAAATATGAGACTGAGAAAAGAGTTGTCGGGGACGAAGGATCAAACATGTAAATTATTTTCTCTTCTTGGAGAGATGATTTGCAATGAGGTGTTCACTCATTGCTCATATTCACAATATGCAATAAAAAATCCCTACCTTGATGCATAATGGAAACAATGATTTTGCAAGTGGTGAATTGTGGGATGGATAATAGCGAAGCGTTAAACTATTTTGTCTAAGCTTGCTATTGGAAGGTTTAGGTTATAATACTCAATTCTTTTTTAGGGAACATTATTATTGCTTGTTAAGCTTGGTGTTGGATTAATTTGAGGTTGGTCAGAAAGAGAGTGGCATAAGCTTGTCCATATTGTGAAAAAAGTTAGTGGTGTTAAGTGTTATAAATCTTTATCAATGGGGTGTGGCATTTATATTGCATTTTGTCAAATTGAGTTGACACTTAATACTCATATAAACCTTTAAAGTAATAACATGGGCATTGCTCATAGTGTTGCTCAATTAATGATCAAATTATTGTGATTCTTATATCATATTTATATGATAGTGAGTAATGTGTTTACGAAGTTGCTTAGTTAGATGATGATTGACCCCAAAGTGATTGATGGAGAAGTTAGTCTACTTGCAAGTAGTAGCATTGTAATAACTTTGACTAAATTTTTAATGGTGGTCCATTATACTAAGCTTAAGTTAGTACCTTGTTTCCTTGAGGGTTTGCCTATAAAATGTTGGTAATGGTTATAGCATTCACGTGCTATGGCTTGTTGATTTATTTGTTAACACTTGGAGTAGATTGTCAGATGGAGAAAATGTGTAATTGAGGCATTGACATCACTAACACTTGTGTTAGTGGAAGTGGCTTTAGTATTTTAAGTGATGAGGAATTTTCTCCAGAGTTTGATTTTCCATGTCATTTTTCTTGTTAGTGTTTTAGCTTCACATTGAATTTTGAAAGTGGTTGAAAAAGAAGGTTAATGCAATGTAGATATCCAAAGATATACTCTTTGTGATTAAGCCTTGAATGTTCATTTTGCATTTTGCAAATGTCAATGTTAGATGTTAGAAATATGGGCATAATGCTCAATGCTTATACATACTGTTGGGTCATAAAAATTTGTGTTAAGGTGAACATATATAAAGTTGTAAATAGAAGGAAGTTAGTTGAGTCTTGAAAGTTTGTATTCCTAAACTCAGAATCATCCTTTTTTTAGGATGGAAATCTTCTATAAATTTTCTTAGACTTTTCTAATGGCTAATATATTGACCATTTTGCTTGAAAACTATTTTATTTTCATAAGCTAGTACAAATTAGTGAAGGGGTTAGAGTTGACTTTAGTTGGCTTAAACCTTAGTAAGTAGTTTATATGATATGGCTTAAAAGGGATGTTGACTTTTAGGGATAAGGCAATTGAGTTGGATAAAGTTTGAAGTTGGTGTAAAAAAATGGCTATTGCACTTTTTTAAGAAAGGTGACTTTTGTGCCTTTCTTTTGTAACATTATGTTTGATGGTAAGTTGCACTTTGCATTTCATTATACTCTATGAGAGTAGTGAGCTCTTATTGATATTAATCTGGTCTTAGTGGCCCTATGCCTTGTTTAAGGATAGTGATATCTATTTAGTTGTTTGAGGTTGAGATGTTGGTACCTGTATTATAATTTATCTATCAGGAGGTTGTGTACCATATGAGTCCATCTCATGATCTTCACTTTAGTTTCGACTAATGTTGATCATGCATAATTAACCTCTTCAAGGCATGCTCAGAGCTATTGGCTAGATGTGTTGGTAAGTTTATTGCAGTTGAATTGGATTCTAGTAGTCATTTAATTTGTGCATGTTCATGTTTTTATATCTCATACCTGAGGTATTACATTTATGTTAGACAAGTATATGACTCAATAGCATGAGTTTAATGTTTGGGTCTTGTGAAGGCAAATTGAAAAGTGATTGTTGGTTGTTTTGCAACTAGTAATTGCTTGTAGACTTCATTAAAGACTATTAACACTTACTTCACTCGATGAAGATTTATCAGTGATGGGCTTCCTTTACCAGATGGTGTTATATAGGATAATGTTGTTCAAACTTACATGAGTTTTCTATGTTAGCATGTCGATTCTACCTTTGTCAATATCATTTGGTTACATTTAATCCATAGTGTTGGATTTCATTGGGTCTTAAATGTGGTGAATCACTCCTTGATGATATGTTATTTGTAGTTGAGTATTGTGAAGAATTACTCTCGGATACTGAGTAAAGTATCTTTGACTTTGGTTAGCTTGGTTTTTAATATTGGTAATTTTAACTTTTGCAATCTTTTTTCATAAACTCATAATTCAAAGGTTAAAAGTTGCAATAGTTGTCTAATTGCACAATATAACTAAACTATATAAGAGAAAGAAAGGATAGTGAAGATAATGATCATGAGTCGGAGATAAATGCAATGACAAAAAATGTAACAAATTGAGTGAAAAAGAATGCTCTTCTACTTATTTTAGAAAATTACAACTCTATGACTTTCAAAAAATGCCCTATATATTTTTAGCTTCCAGTGGAAATAATGGTAATGATTAGTATAATGGTATATATGCTCTTGCAACACACTATAATATCACACACCCGAAAGATTACTATAAAATATTTTTTGAGATGGTAAAGACAATAATGAAAATACATGAGTATTATAAGTAGCATTGCAAAAATAACACTTGCAAGTATATGAAATGAAAAGAAAAATGAAAAAAAAATAAATTTATTAATTATATAAAGTATAATAAGTTATTATTGATAGAGAATAAACATTGATAGTCTTAGAAAATCTAGTTAACTCCAAAAGTCTTCTGCAACTCAATAATAGTAAAGATTTTTTGGTGTATATGAATATCCATTTTAGAATCCTAGTGCAAGATGTTGACAAAGATGTAATACATATACTTGCAAAAAGCATATGCCTTCCCATGTTCCTTGCACTTCATAAAGTCTTAACATGTGCAAGAAGGATGGTCTTAAATGACAATTGTATACTCTCCACTTTCTATTTTGATTATATATTCCTTTACAAACACAATGATATACTTCATGAAGAGAATCTCATAGTCAAGCATTTGAGCCAAAGTTATTTTACTATGCTTGGAGATGTAGTAATAAATTTAACTACCTTACCTTTTCTTGTAAGTCTTCTATGCATCTTTGTGGGAATAGTGCTAATTTTGTCAATTATATCTCTAACTTAGTGATATTTTATGATAGTTAATTGTTGTCTTTGATAGTTTATTGCATACCGCAAGATACATATTGCAACTTATTCTTCTCTAGCAAAATGGTCTGCAGGCTCCTATTGGTCAAAAGCAAAAGACTTCACTCTAGGTCCCAGTCTAAATATCTAATAGTTGAAGTAAGATTTGATTAGTTCATTGCATTGACCAAGATCTATTCAAATGGCTCGTGTGATAGTTGGCATGGACGAGTATTTGTTAGTCTTGTAACCTTCATTATATATTTATTAATTGTTGTTATAGTTGGTTCTAATAGATTGGATATTATTTCCTTTAGGTACTATATTTGCAAGCATTTTTCTTGCTAGTTGATGATAATTTGAGTTCTTTGAGTTAACTTATGTAAGTTGTTTAATATATTATCTGCAATCTTTGGTATTTATGCTTTATTATTGATTTTTTTTATAATACACTCACTATTGAATTTTGTTGATTGGTTAATCCTATGACTTTAACTTTTAATGATCTTGGTGGTTTCTATAATACTAGTTTATTGGATGATAACTTACTTGGAATACTTTTGTGTTATAATCTAAAATTTATTCATTGATACTTAGATCTCTAAGATATCATTATCTATGACTTTGATATTGTTCATTTGTTGATTTTTGGGTTTAGGCTAGTATAATTAGATTGGCTTTGACACTTCATATATATAGTGAAGTCTTTAGTCATGGGGTAGTTATTGTCAACTGGTCATATCACCCACCTCTCTCTCGATATTCCTTATTCTATTAAAAAGAACATAACTGTGTAAACAACTCTAACTATCTATTTATAGTAGTCTCTCTAAACTTTACCGACAAGTTTGGTTTGTTTACTTAAAAAGGTTGTAGCTTTTAGATTCTCTCTCTATATCACCTGCAGGTAGGGGCATATCATCTTTTCTAAGCTAGGTGACACCCAGAGCAACAAAGGTGGTTGACTCTGTTGGTCATTTCCTTATTAATGATGGGTGAAAGGTGTTTAAGTTGTAGAACACCGTGAACTTTTTCTGCAGTTATTTCTTTATCGGTGGTCTAGATTAGAGTATGCATTGACAAGGATGTCGATCTTCTCTAAAGAGGGGAAAATGTCACGAATGTGACTATGGGTATCAAAATTTATTTATCGGCTAGTCCTTTTGGATGTTCTTTCCTTACTGCTATTATGGCAGAAGGTCAATATTACTAGATTCTTTATCAGTTTCCACCTAAGTTAGTTGAGAAATTAATCATCATATGTACTTATGCCAGATAAACATAAGGTAGAAACTCTTATGTGTTTCTTGCTAAGCATACTCAACATGATATAAAAAACTTATATGTTTAGCTTGCATTTGTTAATATTAAGAACCCCCATAATATTGAGCTTGGTCCCTCAATATTTGCCAAATGATAGCTTACTATGTTTATTAAACACCTTGCTATCATGCCCTATGTGTTGGCCATGTTCGGTCCTAATTGTTATTTATGGAAAGTCTCTATATTTGCTAATTTAGCATATCTATGAAATGTAGAGATTATCTTGAACACAATGGTGTTGGTCCTATGTCTAAATTCATAATCTAGTGCAATTCCATATTTAGTAAGTTTCAAGCTTGTCCCAAAGACTAACTTCTGATACTAACAATAAAAGCCCAAGCATGCATTCTTTAAGGGGGGGCTTATAAGGGGTTCCAAATATATAATAGGGATAGTGGTAGGTTGGGCATGGCTAACTAACTTGAGGCATAGTCTAACTTTCATTTATATGCCAATCTTTATTTTGCATTCAATTTAGGTTTAAGCTCAAGTTCCATACCATACTAATTGGTGGAATACCCATATCCTTGCATTAAACCACCAATATGCTAAAATAGTACCAAACTCTAATTGGCTTTGTTTTGCGTGCTAGTCCTAATATTGGGATATTAGATGTTCTAGGACTGTTCCAATGTCACTTTGTGCTCTTGTCCCTTCGCTCCTTTGGTTGTACATTCAACAATTGCTCCATGCTTCAATTCCTTCACTACTTGATTGTAAACTTGGGAGTTTGGCTCTGTTCCTTCATTTAGTGGCCCAAGACCTTGAAATTTGGGTTTTGCTCTGTTGTCCTTGAACATGTGGCATGTGGCAAGTGGCATATGACATATGGAATATAGAGGGTTTAGTTTCCACTTCATAGTTATCCTATAATAAATCACTATAGAGTAAAAGGTGAAAATTACATGCACTACACCAAACAAATTAAATATTATACATATTTTTAGTACTTCATTAAAGCTAAAAACCATGACATTCTTCTAAACTCATTTCAATATATTCCATTTGTGTAGTACCATCTACACCTATAGTAAATTATCTATCATATTGCTTTGGAAATAAGGATAAGAATATTACAAATATGTATAATAAGTAAAATAATTATATAAATTTATGATTTTAAGAATCTTATATTTTATGACAAGATTCTACGAAGTGCAAGAAAACACATAATTCTCATTTATAATTTTGTACTGCAATCAATTCCACACATGTGGCTATCATATTATTTCCATATTATGGCACAATCATATTATAGCAAACCTCCATTATTAGGTCTATTATTAGATTATAACTCAAAAGGAGTTTATCACGTAATCAAATCTAGGACAAAGTGGAAATTATAAATTGCTAATAAATAATTGTAGAAAGAAATAAACATATGAGATTTACTCCATCCATAATGAATGGCTATGATGAAGGCCAACCACTAGTATTAGGATTTTTACAAAAAGTAGAGGGGAGATTTGGAGTGACTCTATGGGATCTATTGTTAGGGCGTGGCCACCGAGAGAGTGAGACAGAGAGAGGGAATATTCTGGTCCTCAGAATATTCTTCATCTTCCTTATATAAAACCCTTGGCTCACAAGGGCAAGTGGAAGCATTTTGCGAAGAGCACTGAAGCATTTCTCGTGTTTTAGCAAGCATTGGGGGAGGTGCCCCTCCTTCCCCCAACAAATGGTGAACCCGGCGTGTGCGCAACACTTTTTGAAGCGTCATTTCTCTTTTTTTCTTTTGGCTGTAAACTTTGGGAAGGAATTCCTTGTTCATCTTGCGGTGGTTTTGTTTGATCTTGGGTGTGTTGGAAAGGTCTAGAGCTCCTCTTTCCAGCAAGGTATGGTGCTCATCAAGTCATGTAATATTTGAGGAAATACAATGTTTCTTGGCTCGGTCGGATGAACATTTTGGGGTTTTCACTTTTTGGCCTGGATCCTCGGCCCAATTTTTCAAGGTAGTGCATTTGGGCTTGTAGATCTGGCCTAGATCCATGAATAGTGGTGATTCTTAGCACTATATTTAGGCGAATTGATGGCATGTAAAAGGATTTTCTTCTCTGGCTAGATTGGGTCATCTTTGTAATAGAAATTCGTGCTCCTCCGGGCTTTGTTTTGGATGCTGTTTATTTCTAGAGGT
Source organism: Selaginella moellendorffii (assembly GCF_000143415.4). NCBI lineage: Eukaryota > Viridiplantae > Streptophyta > Lycopodiopsida > Selaginellales > Selaginellaceae > Selaginella > Selaginella moellendorffii. The sequence continues at coordinate 3,338,341 of NW_003314269.1, forward strand.
GCTCCTGGTCCTAGGCTTTCTAGAAATACCAACGGTGCCTCAGTATAAATCTACATCACAAACATACACATGTTTTTCCACAATATTGGTGTTTTAGGGTACCTCTTTTTGGATTGTGGGGAATATTGAGGTGGCTTCTTCCCAAATTCTTGCAATAGAAGGTAGATGGGGCTAAGCTTTTTCCAACGAGCCCACCAACAGTCAAAATAGGGAAGGATCAAGACCAAAGGACTCATTTTTCTCTTTTGGGCTAAACTTTGTTGAGAGTTCCTTGGGAACGAAGCAATCTTCAAGGGACAGGTTGGCATAGGAATAGGATAAGACAGGAGTTGGCATAGAAATAGGAACAGGATAGGAGTTGGCATAGGAAGAAGGACAATAGGAGCAGGTGCTGGATAGGAGTTGGTGTTGGAGTTGGTGTAGGGGTAGGAGCGAGAGTAGGGGGTTATTGGTTACAAGTTATAGGTCCCCGATTACTGGTTTCCGGTTACCAGTTACCTCTAGCGGCTATTCCGGCAGTTACCCTACAAGTAAATGGTTACATGTGCTTGAGGCCTACATCTCCTTCCATTTCAACCCTTATTTCTCTTCGTCACAGGCATTTTGGGCAACTTTGAGCAACTTGAGCACTAGCCTATAGTCGTCCTGCTCTTGTCAACCCAGTTGCCTTGACCGGGCATTTGCAGTGTTTAGAGTATTTGATACCGGTACAAACTAGACGTGCGACAAATTGGCACCCTTTTACCATAACTCAAGGCCCTAAGGTACGAAGTAAACTTCATAACATCCAAAAGCAGCTTAGGTACGACACTACACCTTCTCGGGCTGAGTCCTCTTCATCCTCGGCAGATTCCAGTGACTTAGATCTACGAGCTATGGCGCAACCACCTTTAGCCAGACCTCAGCTCCATGTTCTACAGAAGGGGAGTGATTTGCCGACCTTCTCAGGTGTTGGAACAGTCTCTCCAACATCGCATATTAGTCGCTTTGATTACTACTACACCACAAACATGATTGTCGATGATGATCGTATGTGCTGTGACTTCTTGCAATCTCTTGAAGGCAAAGCAGCCATTTGGGCAGATTCTCTCCTCCCAGAGGACCAGACAGACTTCTAGACACTACTTGTTTCTTTCAGAGAATGTTTCGTTGAAGAAAAACCCACAAATCGGTTACTTGTCAACCTCTTTTCATTCTGGCAGGGTGCAGTCTTCTTGCTCCTGTCAACTTAGTTTCCTTGATCGGGCATTTGTAGTGTTCAGGGTATTTGATGCTGGTACAAACTAGATGTGTGACAAATTGACACCCTTTTACCATACCTCAGGGCTCTAAGGTACGAAGTAAGCTTTCTCACATCCAAAGGTAGCTTAGGTATGACACTACACCTTCTCAAGCTGAGTCCTCTTCATCCTCGGCAGATTCCAATGACTTCAATCTACGAGCTATGGCACAGCCACCTTTAGCTTGACCTCAGCTCCATGTTCTACAGAGGGGGAGTGATCTGCCGACCTTCTCAGGAGTTGGAACAATCTCTCCAACATCGCATATCAGTTGCTTTGATTACTACTGCACCACAAACATGATCGTTGATGATGATCATATGTGCTGCGACTTCTTGCAATCTCTTGAAGGCAAAGCAGCCATTTGGGCAGATTCTCTCCTCCCAGAGGACCAGACAAACTTCTAGACACTACTTGTTTCTTTCAGAGAATGTTTCGTTGAAGAAAAACCCACAAATCGGTTACTTGTCAACCTCTTTTCATTCTGGCAGGGTGCTCATGAATCTGTTCCTGACTACATCACATGGTTTCAGGCATACTGGAAGCAGTGTTGGGATCGCAAAGTGGTCCAAGATGAGCAATAAGGGATCATAGCATTCATTGTGGGTTTGCGTGGGAACTTGCAAAGGAAACTTCTCAAGAAGACATTCTGGTCTTGCCGCGAGGCATTTTCATTTGCCACAAGCCTGGAAAGAGAGCTTTTGGTTGACCTAGGAATTGCTAAAGTTGATTTTGACCAAGCCATCACCCCGTTAGAGTCACCTTGTGCAGCTGTTCGCCTGTCCACAACAAAGCCCATTGCTATTGAGTATACACCTCCGGCTATTGAGAACTTTGCCAATGAGATGCGGCAGTTGAAGGAGATCATTCTTCAGCAGCAATCACACCATGACAAACTACTCCAGGAGTTGGTGGAGTCCAGGAAAGAGGCCGTTACAGCTCGGGAACGCAGATTTAAGTCTAGTTGGTGCACTCACTGCAAGATGAACACACACAACACATAGTGCTGCTTCAAGCTTCACCCAGAGCTTTGGCCTCCATCTTCTCAATGTGTCCAACAACATCCCTTTGCTGATAATTCCATATCGTCTCGAGGTCCAGAGATATATCATGAGCAGTTGGAGCGACAAGTGATTGAGGCAGCCCCTTCGTCAAGCAAAGGCAAGGCATCAGCCTCATCGGTCAACACGATTTTGGTAGCCGAGGAACTCTATAGGCAATAGCAACAAACCACAGCTACTCGAGCCTAAACGAAGAAAAAGGCATCCGCTCAGCTTGCCACAGATCCCCTGGCGCCGGTTGAGAGCGAATCTCCATTGGCATCAAGCCCAGTGTCACAGAGGGTGGCTTGTAAGCTCCCCTTCAAGTCACTACTCTCTTCTCCTCCTGAGATCTCACTAACAGCTATTCCTGTTTTGGAGCCGGTTCTTCAACAGCTAGTTGACACTCCCGTCACCTTTTCGCTCTGAGACATGTTGTGTCTTGTCCCGGGATTTAGCCAACATTTAGAGGAGTTTGCATGGTCAGGAACACCAGAGAGCACTCTCAAGAGGGCTCCTCAAGAGGTGCACATTGTTGACATGACAAGATATGGTGGAGATCCTAGTCCATTCCTCGTCCCAGTGCAGATTGGTACTTCCTCTTGTAGGATGGATGCTTTGGTTGACTCTGGTTCTAGAAACAACATTATCTCTCTCAAAACTGCCCTTTCAGCATAGCTACAGATCATTGAGAGCTCTTCCATCGTGCTCAAAACCTTCGCCAACCACACCATTCCTCCAGTAGGCATTTGCTGTGGTGTCAAGGTCTCTATAAAACCCAACACTAGGTGATGGTATAGTGCAAAGTGTTATTTTTGAAGTGGATTTCCTCATGGTTGACTACAAACGTCTTGGAACATCCTCTTTGAAAGACTCTGTCATCCTTGGCCGCTCATGGCAAATCACAGCCCATTGCACCATTGACAGCGCACAAGGCACGTTGGAAATTAGCAATGGTACCCATAGTGCCACCTTTCTCAACAACCATGGCAGAGCTCTTTCTCAGCAAGCCCAACAAGCTCAGACTAAGATGGCCTCCACACCATACTTTCCTCCTGAGCTCATAGAGGTTTTTCCTAAGTTGGCAGTGGCGTCGACCATCTATATGATGGATGCTTTCTCATGCAATGCGATTGACATGGTTGGAGGTGAGTCAGGTAGCTTGAGACATCTCTCAGCTTCACTCTCATTATTTGAGAGTAAGGCCGAGCCTCTGGACAGGCCCTTTTTATTTGATAGTGGGGCTTATAGTGTACGGGCTCCCATATCCGGCTTTTCGGAGTGTTTCTCGATAGAGGAAGGGCTCCTCGATTCGTTTCTTGCATGGGACCAACTATCTCTTATGGAGCTTGATGACACAGTCACTCCAGACTAGGCCCATCTTTTGCAGGACATAGCTAAACTCAACCCTCCTTAGCAACTATCTGAGGTGTGATACAGCCAGCATCTTCGTACTAAAATTGCAGTAGCTGATGACTCCAAGAATATTTCATCATGCCGTTTCTTGGAGATGGAGGATGACATCCAGACACAGAACTGGCAGAAAGAATCAAGCCAATCGGACATGCTGCATGCAAGTTATACTTCTTTGAGTATAGAATTTCCTACTGTGGAGCCCCTGGTATTCCAACCACTAGAATGACAACTTCCTTTTGGAATTTACATCATGACGGGCGTGGTGGCTTTTGGACTACGTCTTTGCCAACATTCACAGCTTAGCAAGCCACCACATGCAACATATTATGCCTCACATTTGTTTGAGAAGACTGGACAGAAGTACATGGATGCGGAAAAAGAAGTGGTGGCTGTTGTTTATACCTTGGAGCGATTTCATCACTTTTTTGCTGGAGCCTATATCCATTCCCATGTTTGTTTTACTGTGCTAACCTTTCTTTTACAGTGATTGGTTCACAGTCCTTGTACTTTATCTTGGATTGTGACCATCCAAGAGTTCCAACCAACTTTTCACATGCAGCAGAAATGTGTGATGCATCTTCTCCAACAGCTGCAGGTCAAGCACGTGAAGAGCAGTAGCTATTATCCTGAGTGCAATGGCCAGGCAAAGTCTAGCAATAAGATATTGAAGACATTCATCTCAATGCTTGTGAAGGATCACCCAAGGCGTTGGCACGAACACTTGGTTACGGCGTTGTGGGCTTTTCGAACATCCTTCAAGATATCCATCTCTGCAACCCCATTCTCCCTCGTCTATGGGACAGAGGCCATGCTTCCAGTGGAGATCCAGGTGCCATCACTCTCACTTTCACTTCGATACACAGCAGCGATGCAGCTTAGCGATGAGGACAAGCTTCATGCACATGACTTGGAGGTTTTTGCCTTGGAAGAATAGCAATGATCCATGACTACACATCTCCTTCGGGGCAAGCAAAAGATCAAGTCACTCATTGATCACCAACAATCTACCAAACCATTCGAAGATGGCAATCTCGTTCTACTCAAGGAGTTTATGCCACCTTCGAAGTTCTCCCCTCGCTGGACCGGCCCCTACTTTGTCCAGCGACACATCAGAGGTGGAGCATATGTGCTAGTTGATGTTGATGGACGTTTTTGATTTTTTTATACATCTATATATACACACCTTCTAAACCCACTCTTGGGTATTTGCAATAATGCTCAAGAAAATGTACCAAACCCATGCTACCATTTTTCTTATTCAAATAAAAGTAGTATATAAAAAACTAAAGATAATATATATTTACATCAAGCACTCCTGTTATATCTGGAGAAAGATCTTGAAGAAAATATTGACATCACTTTTGGAGTATTAGAGGCAATCCAACTCTTTTACCAACATTATAAAGAGGGAATTTTTGTTCAGTTGCACTCAAGGTTGCAAATGGAAGAACCTCACAACACCCCTCAAAATGAAGAGGAAGATTATTGTGTAGAGGTGAAGGTGGATTATTAGTTGAGCTTAGAGATGGAGATAGAGACTTATATGAGACACTTTTACGACCAAAAGTAGATTTCTTCTGAACCATTGCAACACACAAGAAGAATTAAACTCTTTAATAATAAGAATTCTCTGATTAATATACTATATTTCAATCTCGGAAATGAAGTTTTATTATGACATGGCAATATATTAAATCATAATTGTCAGTCTCAATAATTACAACTTACTATTAGAGACAAGTGGCTATAGGGTTCTAGAAGCTGAAAACTAACACATAATTAACATGTAGATTTATTTTATATAGTTGGTCTACCATATATAATAATAGCAAACCCACACAAACATGCGAGGATGCCTTTTTGCAAGATTATTTTTCAACTTAAAAACTATATATAGATTTGACTCTTTGATTTATCTATATCATATATACTACACACTTATACTCCTTAGAAAGATATAACATATCAAGGGGAATAGGATATATATAAAAAATTCACTTTTCTTTATAATATTTTAGTGGATTACAAAAGTTTTGAAAAATTTATAAAGTGAATTTGTTAATGTTTTTAGCTGTGTTATCCATTATTTTTTTCTCTTGCTCTGGATTATTGTTTTGGAAGTAACAAGAGCATTTTTATCAATAATGACAATGGTCTTTACATTTTTGGATGAGTAATAAAGACCAGAAGCGTAATATAAAGATTGTGGTAGTGAAACAAAATTAATATTATCACATTTTTGTATGTTAGAACTACTTATAAATTTTTTAATTTCTTTACTTCCCATATTTGTAAAACCCTAAAGAATGAATGAGTGAATCAGTGTTTTGAATTATTGATATATTTCTGGTTAATTTTTGAAATGTCAAAATATCAAAATGTTAAAATGTATAATACAAATTTCAAGTTTGTGCAAACTTAAAAATTCCCATTTTTATTTGGGCCCAAAAAATCTCTTTATAACCTGAATGCAAAAAATAACAAATTCTACGGGTTCAGACGAACTTCTAATTCTTAAAACTACTCAATCAATATTCTATTGTATAGGTCACATTAGAAATTAGAAATTTTCTCTATAAATAAACTCAAAAAATAGAAAATTCTCTGAAACATTAACAATTATATTCATAAATTTCAAATTCACTAAAGAATAACATTTTTCTGACATGACATTCCTTATAAAATTTATGGTTGACTATGTTGACTAACATTGACTTGAGCTGAATTGAGCTCAATTGAAGTTTGGATAATCCCCTTCAACTTTAGAAGCACCACTTTTGAAAAAACACAATCTTTAACCTCATTCCAAAATAAACTTCAATCTCTTACATTGCTCCAGATCTGTAAATGTGGAAGTTATAAGCTTGTTACTGGCACATCAATTCCCACATAAAGCTCTCATAAAACTTCATCTAAGTTAAGAAAGATGTGAGATCTTTATATCATTATGAAGATCACATCTTTGGATTCAATCCATAAGCTTTCATCTCATCAAAGGAAATGAGTCTCAACTTCATAAGTCAACCGTAGGAAATGCAAATTACTTGAAAAATCACTGAGCAGCCTTTTTCCTTTGCCATTGTTTAAGTGTTATAATGCTTGATGAAGCTCTTTACCATACAAAGGATTAAAAATCAAGCTTCTTAGCCATTAAAGTTTCAATATTTTTGGTTCTCTTTTCTTTTATACGAAGAGAATAAGCTATGGCAATGGTGGTGGTAGTGTTTCATCCAGGTGCATAATAATATTGTAATAAAAGAAATCATTAGAAGCAAAATAGAAAGTTATTACATGATTAATTTAATATATTTTCTATTATTTTATATAATATTGATATTAAGGTTATATAAATAAAACTGTAATGGAATTTTTGAAAACTAATTATAAAATTAAAATGATTTAAACTTCATTTAAATAGTATATCTTAATATATTAAAAAAGTAGTAATATTTTTAAATTAATATAAATTAAACTAAAATATATTTAAAATTAAGTGGTTTAGAAAATCTTTGTTCTTAAACTTATAAATTTCTTAGCTTGTTGTAAATTTGATTAAGTCCTAAAAATGATTATAGTTCTCATATCCATTTTAGTATCTTTAATTTCTTGTTCTAAATCTATCATTAAGTATTATGAGGGTTTTGAAAAAGAAATCTCAATTGAATATAGACAATCTGTAATTATGCCTGTAGTTGAGGAACTTATTAACAAAATAGGAGAAAGAGAAACCTTTTTTATGGGATTTTCATATTCTAAAGTTATATATGCTAAAGGAAGTAGTCTTATTGTTGTAGTAAGTGCTTTTGATACACAAGAAAATTTTAAATTATTTCTTATTCTTTGTAGTATCGTTCCAATATTTTTTGAAATTAACACAGGGAAATTTTTAAAACATGAATTATACCATTTTTTTAATAATTTTGTTCTACAAGATCATATAACTTATAGCTCAGTTGAATATATATATGCTCGATATTCAATATTATATATTGTAGACTGGAAATTAGATGAAAATTCTATCCCTTTAGATAATAATAAACATAATATTAATTTAACCAGTAAAGTAGATTGTCTCATTTATAGAACTTGTATAAGAAGTGGGACACATCATTCACACTTTGCAAGGATTAATCCCGAAGAGTTTCTTCAATCTCCTAATCAAGAATATATTTTATTAATGCAGCTAAATTGTAATTTGGTATTTTATTATAAAAATTTAATAATCTGGGAAACAAAAACTAATGGAAGAAGTATTGGATGTTTTCTCAGTTTGGATAAACTGGGTAGATTAGTAATATATGATAAAAATTATAATGATTTATGGATTTATGATTTGAGTTGGAATGATATTTGGGCTACATATGCACTGTGTGTTGAAAATACAGGTCATGTAATTGTTTATAATACAAATTCACAGACTTCAAAATTAATTAAAGTATAATTATACCTTAGAATTTATTTATTTTGAAAATATTTGTAAGTTTATAATAAATTTCTGATGGTTTAATTCAAATTTAATATATAAAAATAAAAGTTTAATAATTTGTAAATAAATATATTCATGAATATAAAAGTACTAAAATATTCTACTCAATAACTATAATGTGGCCATTTGTCATTGATTCTTTCCACTATAATTATTTTATTTCTTTAGGTTTTCTATTTTTAGAAAATATGTCTTATTTATTGCTCTATGCATTTAAAAATGTTATTTGATGTATTATTAATATTCCTTTTGTGTACATGTGTAAGTTCTTAAACGTTTTATTTTAATATTGTTTGTGTATTCTCCAAGTATTATTTATTTTATTTTATTTTGCTTTTTTGTTTTATTTAGGTGGTTGTTAGCCACCAGGTTTATGGTGTAATAATAAAAATAACTTCTATGCATTGCATGCAACAATATTTGTTTTTCTTAATGGTAGTGCTTATTATCTATATTCAAATTGATTTTTTAGAAGTTTTTAATGATAAACATACTTATAATTTATTAACACAAGATTAATCTTATTTTATATAAAATAGAATATACTAGGAATTTTTTGAGAAATTTGTTAAAATTATAAATACAAAGTTAATCTAAATGAATAACAACCAATAGATGGTAACATATCCTATAATATCCAAGTATATTCTAGGTATACAATTCAGTTTTAGCATCTCAATTATTTAATTAATCAAGGTTAGCATGATGTGGAGTTCATGGCTGATAAGAAGTGGAGGAGAGTGAGTGGGAGGTGAGAAATTCTACCTAAAAGCTGTCTATGTGGCAGCCAAGTACTTGCAATTGGTGTCGTTGATAAGATTACTTTAGTTTTTGATGAGTGCTTTTTGAGTGTTACATGGATCCAATATGGTGGCAGTTGAGTCATGAAGTAGGCTAAGATTCCAAACTTCAATAGAGGGGCTTCGGCAAGTGAAGCCTCGAGTTGGTGAGGTAAAACTAATCTAGGTTAAAGGTTGGACAATACACAAACACTGATCCTTATGGAAGTTGCTTTGAAAAGAAAGGCTTTATGGTGGTGGAGGTAGATGAATAACTAGTGAACAAGTATAAAGAAAGGTCCACTTACCTCCTTATACGAGTTGGCAGCAATTTTTAGGTAGAAGTTTGTGCCACTTTACAATGTTTTGCAATGCTTGACATGAGTTGTAGCATTGTAGTAGAGGAAAGGTGATTCAATTAATGAGTATTTTGATAAGTTTAAAATGCTACTTAATTAGCCAAGTTTCAAGAGGAAGTGGAGAAGGATTACTTCCTAGATGGTTTGTGTAATCTTAAGTTTATGAAATTTACTCATTTTTCCAAGTTGTTAGAAGAATTGTTCACAATAGATGCTTGAGCATTCAAGGACAAGGAGTCGTAAGAGCAACAGCCTAACAACACTAAAAAGTGTCAGTGCAATAAAAGTAATTCTAAGGATGATACCATTTAACATATGAATGGCAGATGACCAAAGTGTTAGGTTTATTGGAATTATTAAAAATGTCTTAACCAATATGGCTAGTCTAAAGTACAAATTCAATTATGTTATGCTTAAAATGGCATGACAAAATTTTGCCTATAAAACCCTACTAGGTAAACCTTGGCTAAAAATTGTTTGCACAAACCAAAACTAAAAAAATGGTTTCTTATGTATAGAGTAGGGCAACCAGAAAATATTTGTGCCTAGTAATTCCACCATACAATTGGAAAGGAAAGATTAACTCCTCAAAACTCAATTTTATGATTAAAAAAAAAGGCTTACATGATTTCTAAGAACAACAAATCTTAAAAACTTTTCCTAAAATTGAGTGAATTTTAAAAGTTGATATCTATTCAATACTCAAAGAAGTACCTAGACTAGAGATCAGCTCGGGTGAGATTACTCCCTAAAGGAGTATCCTACTTATAAAATTGATTAATAGAGAAACTATGTTTTGCATGTTTTTTGTGTTCAACCACTTAAGTAAATCAATTTAGTGGATGAAAATAATCCTTATATTGTCATAATTGCTCAAATATTGCAAAATGAATTTCGCAATCAAGCCATAAATCTACTAAAAGACTACAAAAACATTTTTTCCTAGTCTTACATAGATTTAAAAGCATCCCGCGAAAGCTCTATACACATCATATTGAAATACTCTCAGGAAATATATCTAAAAGGCAGATGCTTTATAGAATGAATTATAATTACTAAGGTAAAGTCAAGAAAGAAATCAATAAGCTTCTTCAGGCAAAACTCATCTATCCAATTTAAAATGCTCAATGGCTTTCACCACTTGTAATTGTGCCTAAGAAAAATGACAAATTACAAGTTTGTGTAAATTACAAAAAAAAAATGATGCAACAAAAAAGGATATATTCCCTATTTCACAGACAAAATTCTAGATTTAGTAGCAGGTCATAAGATATATTCATTTTTAGATGGATTCTTTGACTATAACCAGATGGAAATAATACTTGAAGATCAATACGAAATGATTTTTATAAGCCCATGAGGAAGTTATGCCTATTGCAAAATGCCTTTTGGCTTATGCAAAGCTCCTTTTATATTTTAAAAAGTTGTTATGGACATTTTTAAAGAATGATTTTAATGTCTTCAACTCCAAAAAAGGAACATTTAATTTGCTTGCAAAAATATTTCCAAAAATATAGAGAATATAGCATTTCTTTTAATCCAAAAAAATATTCTTTCTTTGAAAATTTGTGTATACTTCTAAATCACATTGTATGCAAGAAAAACATCCTTGTAGACAAAGACAAAACTCAAGTGATTAAAACAATTTTTCCAACTTAAAAAGTCTCCATTACTTTTTAGGCAAAATTGGCTATCATACGCAATTTATAAAAACTTATGCAAAGATTGTCAAGCCACTTAGTGATTTTTTAAAGAAAAATATTTCATTTATATGGAATGAAAATTATCAAGAAGCATTTTTAAGGCTTAAACAATACCTCAAAAAAGCATCTATACTTATTAAGCTTAACTGGACAAAAGAGTTTCACTTATAGGTGGATATTTTTTATATTGTCATAGGTGCAATATTATCCCACATACAAGGTGATCAAAAAGATTATCCTATCTACTATACTTGTAAACACTTAAATCCTGCTGAGCATAACTACACAATGACTGAGAAAGAAGCCTTATGTATGGTTTACGCCTTATAAAAATTTAAGCATTATCTTTTGGCAACAAAAGTAATTGTCTTTGCTGACCATAAAGCTTTTTTATATCTCATCAACAAACCATGCATATTTGCTCGACTAACTAGATAGTTTTTACTATTACAAGAATATATTTTTGAAATAGTATATAGACTTGGAAAATTTCATAAACAAACTGATTGGCTAATCCGCATCATTACAAAAGTCACATAATACTAAAGTAAATGAACTCTTAGATGCTCATTTATTTATAAATTTTGTACCTATCACTTAATTGGAAGATATACATATTTATCTCTCTACAAGCACCATTCCACCCCATTATAACTTGCCATAGAAAAAAAAGTTGTTTGTTTTGAGGACACAATTTTACTCTATCATGGGGGAGCACTTGTATAAATTAAACATCAATGGAACACTAAGAAAATATGTTAATAGGCAAGAAGAAAGAAATGAAATTCTAAGGGAAACTTATTCAGACACATCAAGAGGCCATTTTGCAAACGAAACCACTACTAGGAAAATCTTACAAGTAGGGTTGTGGTGGCTTATACTTTGGAAAGATATAGCAATTTTTTGCAAAAATTGTGACATTTGGCAAAGGCATAAATTGTCGCTTAAAACCAAATTTATGAACTAAATTCTATATATTTATATGAAACATTTCATAAATAGGGATTAAATCTTGTGGATCCTATAGTGACAAGTAGTAAAAGGAACAAATACATTTTAGTTGCCACTGATTATGTAATTAAATGGGCAGTAGCTATGTCTATGAAACAAGCCTCAACTGCTAACATTGCCAAATTCCTTTATAAAAACATCATCAAAAGGTAGATTAGTTTTTAAAATTATAAGATCTTGTAAAACTAGCTTTCAAAATGGATGGAGGGGATATTAAGATCACTCAAGATCTTATTTCCAAGCTTTTTTATTTCCTCATAGAGCTAGATTAGTAGAATTGGATAGAAGGAATAGTCTTTTCCCAAGGGATATGTATTTTCTTTTTGTTCGAAATGAATAGATCCTTATCTAAGCTTATTATTGTCTTTATGTTATAGAAACTCTCATATATCTTAGTGCTTTCTTTGATGAAGAAGTTCCAAGAAAAAAAATCAAGAGATACATTGGATAAATATTTCTTTATTTAGAGAAAGCTTTCCTTCAAAATCTTGTTGGTATGGCATATAGAAATTTCCTCCATGCAAGCAAAACTTAGAGGAAAAAAGAGGAAAAAAAAAGAAGGGGTGAATACTCTAAAAGTAACGTGTATATTTTTTTTCCCCATTCTATAAACTCTGCCAACAAACCACAAGGATTAATGAGTAGAGATTTCTAGGCTAACAAGGAAAAAAAACTTTTCTACAATATATTTGCATATTAAAGCAAACAAAGGCAAGAGGACAAAGCTTAGGACTAAGGGCAACTTAAATAATTTGGAGGCAGTTAAGGAGTTTCTTTTTCTCTCTCATTCTTTCCCTCTCACTCACTTTACGCCTATGCTTTCACTAAGATGTGTCGACACTTTAGGATTAGCTTCGAAACAATGTATGACAGCTCAAATGCAGCCTAAAGCCACGCAAGAGCAAACTTCATCATTACCCCCTACTGAGTCAAGCACACTCTCGATTAGGCAAAGTATTTTTGTCCTCACGCCATTGCCACAAGCCGTTAACTCCACATTTGAAGCACCATCAACATAAAATCTTTTTTGGGCACCTCCTTTGGCACTACACTACATCTTGTAGTCATCTAATGCTTTTACCTACAAATCTTGACAGAAGGCAAAAATGCCTAGACAAGATGAGCATGTAGAGGAAATCTTGTCTAGCAACAAGGAGTTGGATTATGGCCAAGTAAAGTTTTTTAGGGAACTTGTGCTTTCTCCATATGACAAGTTTCAATTTAATGCCCTTGGGTTACTTGCCTATGTGGAGTTGCTCGAACAAGAAATATCAATTGAGCAAGGGATCAAACTTATATAAAAGTGGTACCCAAAGGAGCATGTTTTTCTTTTCCACAGGCAAGTCCATCCCCTTGGACTCACCCAATTTGCTCAGAGTTTTTGCCTAGACAATGAGGGCGAAATAATGACAATAAGGACAATAAGCAAGAAGGATTGCATATCCGATCAATATATCCTCCTAAATTACACATCCAGACAAGGAAGCAACTTCACCTATTTAAAGCCCAACTACTAAGTTTAAGGTATTGTGTGTGTGCCATCATCGATAGGAAGATGGTTGTGCAAAATGTTAGCATTAAGATAGCTCGCTTGCTAAAAGCTATCTTGTTGGTATACAATGTAAAATTTAGAGGAAAAATAAAAAGGGGGCGAATACTCTAAGAGTAATGCTTATATTTCTTTTGTCTTATTCTATAAACTTTGCCAACAAATCACAAGTATTAATGAGCAAAGATTACTAGGCAAACAAGGAATTTTTTTTTCCATAATACATTTGCACATAAAAGCAAATAAAAGCAAGAGGACAAAGCTTAAGGCTAACGCAGTAAGGCAAGGTGACTATTTAGAGATGGCTAAGGAGCTTCTTTTTCTCTTTCACTCTTTCCCTTTTATGCCTACACTTCCACCGAGATGTGTAAAAACTCAAATCTTAACTTTGAAGCAATGTACAACAACTCAAATGTCACTAGGGTTGCTCAAGAGCAAATGCTATCATTGCCATCTATTGGATTGAGTACATCCTCAACTGGGCAGAGTGATTTTGTCCTCACACCACTGCTACAAGCTATTGACTCCACTCTTGGAGCACCGTCAATATAAAATCTCTCTTGGGCACCTCCATTGGCACCACACTATATCTCCCAGGTGCTTAATGCCAAGTGTTTTACTTACAAATCTTCACAAACAGAAAAATGTTTAAGCAAGATGAGCATGTGGAGGAAATCTCATCCAATGATGAAGAGCTTGATTATGGCCAAGTAAAGCTATTTAGGGGGCTCTTTCTTTCTCCCTATGACAAGTTTTGGATTAATGCTTTTGGATTATTTGTTTATACAGAGCTACTCAAAGGAGAAGTATCGATTAAGCAAGGGATCGAGCTCATGCAAAAGTGGTACCCAATGTTTTTTTTATGCAGTTGAGTCCATCCCTTTGGACTCACTCAGTTTGCTCAAATTTTTTGCCTAGACAATGAGGGCAAAATAATCATGATGAGAAAGAAGGATTATATGCTCAATCTATACATCCTCCCAAACTACACATCTGGATGAGGAGGCAACTTCACCTATTTGAAGCCCGACTATCATGCTAGGGTTAAAGTGTTGTGTGCCATCATTGATGGGAGGACAATTGTGCAAAATGATAACATCAAGATAGCCCACTTATCAAGACTGAACAGTAAATAAATATAGCTCATTTTGATCCACCACTTTCAATATCTACTCTGAGGGAGATAGTGAAGGAGGTGGAGGAGAATTTTGACGATGCAGATTCAAGTGAGAAAAATTTTCCCTTCAAAAAGAAACTCCACCTAAATCCAAAAATCCAAACTGCAAGACCCCCAAAGTTTATTCTACAGAAATCTAGTGGTTGAGTATGCTGCAGAAAAGCTGAACATAGGAAATACAATGATAAAACACCACGCCTAGATCATGAATAAAGTTATAACTTGTCTATGTCTATAGAAATAACTCTGATGCTGATATATCTCTCTCTGAGCATCGGAGAAGTGATGAGTACATAAATGGACAACATTATACAAACAATAGATGCCAAAGTTGTGGAAGAAATTCCAAAACTTAGGCCATAAAGTCTGACACACGATGTGTCTACAGATGTTGCAAAACCATTGGCTGTAGATACAACCAATAAAGTGAGTTTAGGCCAAGAAGATCACAACTAAGAAATTCAACGCGACAAAGAGGACGAGGCTACAAAAGAGGGTCTAAGTGAACTAAAGGAGTATAGGTTAAGTTTTCTCATTGTTATGGCTACCTCATCTCGCTAAACTTGTTAGCCGAGGGTGTGTCATTGTCAAATGTATAGGTGAACTGCAAGGCTAGCTGTGCCTTCGCACATAAGTTTATGAGTCAGCTTAGCAAGCTAGTGGTTTGAAGCTTTATGGAGGAACACATCAAGGGAGGAGGCAACCAGCTAGTCGACGAGCCAATTGTGAGACACAAAATCCCTAGGCCCCAAAGTGGAGCCGGAAAGGGTGCCACGTGGTAGTAGCCGAAGCGAAAGCCAAACGAGCATAACACGTTTGGACTAAAAGCTCTGACTTGGAAGGTCGAGAGCGGGAGTGGAACTCCCAACAAAGGGCTCGAGGAGCAAGCACGAGGCAACCAATAAGAAAGGCTCCAAAAAGGGACCCAAAAAGGACCAACACATGACACGAAGAAGTGTCCGAAATGGAGTCCGAGATGGACCCGAAGTGGAGTCCGATATGGAGTCCGAGATGGACCCGAAGTGGAGTCCGATATGGAGTCTGAGATGGAGTCCGAGATGGACCCGAGTTGGAGTCCGAGGTGGAGTTCGAGATGGAGTCCGAGATGGACCCGAGTTGGAGTCTGAGGTGGAGTCCGAGATGGAGTCCGAAATGGACTGAGATGGAGTCCGAGATGGACCCGAGATGGAGTCCGAGATGGACCGAGATGGAGTCCGAGATGGAGTCCAAGATGGACCCGAGATGGAGTCCGAGATGGACCGAGACGGAGTCTGAGATGGACCCGAGATGGAGTCCGAGATGGACCCGAGATGGAGTTCGAGATGGAGTCCGAGAAGGACCCGAGATGGAGTCCGAGGTCAAGACCGAGACCGGGACCGAGACCGAGACTGAGACCGAGACCGGGACCGAGACCGAGACAAGGGCCAAGGCCGAGACCGAGCCCGAGTCCGAGTCCGAGTCCGAGCCCGAGTCCGAGTCCGAGTCCGAGTCCGAGTCCGAGTCCGAGTCCGAGTTCGAGTTTGAGAGGGTGAAAGCCCAAAGCGTTCGTCTCCCAGACCCTGGGGGGTTTGGTGAGCTCCAAAAGTATAGTAAGGGGGAGGACTGCAGTGGAGCTAGTTTGGCCAGGAAAGGCTAGTTTGGCCCAGGAAGGCCAGACCCAGTGTTGGGTGATGAACTGACCACTGGGAAGTCCAAGACTAGAGTGAATACGGACCGACAAGCGGGGTAGCTTGGTGAAGTGTTCAAGAGCCGGCTCTAGTTCCCCCGGGAGATTGACTGGCCGATGCTCCCAGTCCAAGTGTGGGTGGCACTACCTACTTGGATACCAGGTGTGGGTCAACGGAACCTCGCTCTAAGCCCATGGCTAGAGCACCTAAAGGCGAAAGGTGGGGAGAGTACCCATGAGGCTTGCGTAAGGCCACGGTGTTCCGAAATGTTGTCCCAAAGTCCCAAACGGTGAAAGGGAAGAGGAGTGGGCCTCTAATGTAGTGACCAAGGATATAGTCACATGGTGAGGAAGTCCCAAAGGATAGTGGGACTTAGCGGTCAGGCCTGCGGGCCTTGATCCAGTGGCAGTGTTGGCGAACACGGCCATAGACTAAAAGGGACTTGGTGGGGACTGGAAAGGAGTTGTCGAGGAAGGCTATTCCCCATATCTGCAGGCATCCTGAGGATGCTAAGGAGTAGATCTGGGATGATCACTCATGGATGGATGGCCCAGTCTTTGAGAGACTGGATCATGATGCAGGTGGCGTTAGACCACCGGTGTGACCAAGGTGAATGGGCATGGCCTAGTGTAACGGGTTGGTATGTCGGTGGTACCTTGGGGTGTCGATCATAGGATCGGACACGTGGAGCACTTGGACCAAGTGCTAAGGTTGAGTGGCATGGATGCCATTCTCGGGGCTAGCAAGCCCCAAGTCTTGAGTTGGACTTATGGAGGTTGTGAATGAGACTCCTCCAAGTGGTCGGAGGTGTGGTTAAGTGACTAAAGTAGAATGGAAAAATTAGTCACTTACACCAATATAACTGGTGAAAAACAAAGAAACAACAAAATATTGTGCACAGGTCTTGAGCTACCTCAAGACAATCACCAAGAAAGTGGATGGAGTTATGGGCAAGCAAAATCATCAATGCCATATAATTCAAGAACTCAAGAGTACAATCCTAGTTTTCACACCCACCAATGTAGAGTGCATTAGCCACCAGGACTAATGCACCACACCGCTCGACTAGGAAAATCAGATTATGCATTAGGAACTCAATGATCTATGCTAAAGTGTTGAACTTATCACTTTGAAGACCAAACTCAACAGCCTAAAGTAAGATTTGGAGAATCCGACTACTTGACAATAAGTAGTAACTTTGTCATGGGGGAGTGATGAAGAGGTAAATGTTTTATCTTGTATATCTTACTAAGCAAAGCAAAAGAAAGAAGCTTAGGTAAAATGGAGTTAAGCTTAAGCTTAAACATTCAAAAAAGAAAAACCTGACCTAGATAATGCTCGTCATAAATAGGTGTGAAGCAGTTAAGAATAGTTATAAAATCATGTAGTATATAAATAACATTTATACATGTTGGAAAACAACCCCTACTCACTATTATATACATTTGCATTAAATTAACTATTTTTTCTCCCACCTATGACTGTTTGTGCAAAGTAAAGTTGAAAGAATGATATATATTTATCCTTACTCACACCTTTGGGGCTTGAGATTGAGTTTTCTTCTATTCTCTTTTTATTCTTCTTCTCTTGTTCTACGTTCTCATTTATGTTTGTTTGTCACTATTTTGTAAGAATGCTAGTATAGGCAAAAAAAGACTTACTCAATATATCAATCAAGCTCTAAGTATGTTTGGCTCCAAATATATTATGCCTAACCCTAGAGATTTGATTTCTTTGTGGGACAAGATGGTTTTTCTATTGCTTCACTTTAAGTTTTTGGGTTTTAGAATTTTTGTTTCAACAATTCTATATATCACAATATTTGTTATGTGTTAGTTATTCTTTTGTCTTTTGCTTGGGACTCATTTGTTTATCACTTCATACTCATTTCTCAAGTGTTTCCTCCCACTCTCAACTTTTCAAATTGAAACTTTTGGTCCAAATAAATTTATTATTCCCATTTGAGCCCATTAGTATCCTCTAATCTTTTTGAGCTAACTCATTGCCAAATATATAGAATTCAGTATACAAATCCAATGCTATCTAAATCTTGATAGAATTAGTAGGGTAGAGGGTGGAAGGATTGTATAGCTATCAATGCCATATCTAGTAGGCCTTCCATCCTTTTGCTCATATTTTGAGTCTAGCATACTTGTCACTTCATAGAATCATAGGATCATTGACCACAACCCTAGTGATAGTGGTCCTTTCCTTTTGCCCTCATAAGCGTTAGATTTAGATATATCTTTGTTTTTTTCATTCTCATATTCTCCCAAAATGTCTTTCTCTTCATAAGGATTACCATTTCTAAAACCCAACTATATACTCAACTAAGTCCTCCAACCTTATTTTTATATCTTAGATGTGATATAGATCTTGGAAAGACTTTCTTGCAACTTGGTGGACTTGGCAAGTTTAGTTTATAAAGATTCCTCCTATTTGTCACAATCTTTCAATTCAAATAGAATAAGATGTACTGATTAAGCATTTACTTATGTAAGGTTTTGAATTTAGACTTTTCGAAAGGTCATCTAGCTTAGGACTATTTAAACCCAAAGATCTTTAACCCTAAGTATCCCAAGACCTTTAACCAGTTAGAAAAGGGGGTGCACTAGATCATCTCTCAAATAGTTCCCTTTAATTACTTACAATTTACTATGCTTCCTTACAAGTTCATACCCTTATAAATAAAAGCTAAAAACCACAGCTTTCCTAAAGTTTTTCTTTCTTGACACCCTATCCCTCTAGAATTTAAACTTCCCAAGAAGTCATTTATCCTAGTATTATTCAAACCCAAGAACATTTAACTTTAAATATCCCAAGACCCTTAATCAGTTAGAAAACAGGGTGCACTCTTGTTTATAAGTTTTTTCCCTCTATATTTAAACCCTTATAAATTGTTTAAAAGAAATTAAATTAAAAGAAAGAAGCTTAGGCAAAATGTAGTTATACTTAAGCTTAAACATTTAAAAAAGAAAGAATTGACCTAGACAATGCTCGTCATAGACAAGGATGAAACAATTAAGAATAGTTATAAAATCATGTAGTATATAAATAGCATTTAAACATGTTGAAAAACAACTCTTACTCACTATTATATGTATTTGCATTGAATTAACTATCTTTTCTCCCACCTATGACTGTTTGTGCAAAGTAAAGTTGAAAGAATGATATATGTTTATCTTTACTCACACCTTTGAGGTTTGAGACTAAGTTTTCTTCTATTCTCTTTTTATTCTTCTTCTCTTCTTTTATGTTTTCATTTATGTTTGTTTGTCACTATTTTGCAAGCAGGGGTAAGAATGCAAGTATAGGTAATTTAAAGCCTTACCCAATATATCAATCAAGCTCTAAGTATGTTTGGCTCCAAATATATTATACTTAACCTTAGAGATTTGATTTCTTTGGTGGGACAAGATGGTTTTTCTATTGCTTCACTTCAAGTTTTTGGGTTTTAGAATTTTTGTTTCAACAATTCCATATATCACAATATTTGTTATGTGTTAGTTATTCTGTTGTCTTTTGCTTGGGACTCATTTGGTTATCACTTCATACTCATTTCTCAAGTGTTTCCTCCCACTCTCGACTTTTCAAATTGAAACTTCTAGTCCAAATAAAATTATTATTCCCATTTGAGCCCATTAGTATCCTCTAATCTTTTTAAGCTAACTCATTGCCAAATATATAGGATTTAGTATACAAAATCCAATGCTTTCTAAATCTTGATAGAATTAGTAGGGTAGAGGGTGGAAGGATTGTGTATCTATCAATGCCATATCTAGTAGGCCTTCCATCCTTTTGCTCATATTTTGAGTCTAGCATACTTGTCACTTCATAGAATCACAAGATCATCAACCACAACCCTAATGATAGTGATCCTTTCCTTTTGCCCTCCTAAGCATTAGATTTGGATATATCTTTGTTTTTTTCATTCTCATTCTCCTAAATATCTTTCTCTTCACAAAGATTACCATTTCCAAAATTATCACAAATATGACTTCGAGTATTGAAAGTTACTTGTAGCTAGTCCTTATGGACACTCTTTCCTTACTACCACGACGGCAGAAAGTCGGTATTGCTGGACTTGTTATCAATCTCCACCTAAGTTAGTTAAGAAACTGGTCTTCGCATGTGCACTTGACCAAATGAGTATAAGGAAGGAATTCTTAAGTGTTTATTTAGTCAAGCATACTTGACCTGGTTAGAGAAACTCATTCATTAACTTGCACTTGCTAGTGTTGGAAACCCCCGCGATATTGAGCTTGGTTTCTCAATATTCGCTAAATGATATCTTACTGTGTCTACCAAACACCCTTGCTATCATGCCTTTAGTGTTAGTCTCAATTCGGTTCCAAATGCTATTTATAGAAAATGTCTTGATTTGCTCATTTGGCATATCTATGGAATGTAAAGATCGGCTTGAACACAATAGTGTTTATCCCGTGTCCAAATTCGCAATCTAGCACCATTTCATATTTAGTAAATTTCGAGCTTGTCCCAAAGACTAGCTTCTGATACTAAGGGAGGCTTGGGGTGAAAGCCAAAGTATGTGTTCCTGAAGGCGGGGGGGGGGGAGGGGGGTTTCCAAATGTATAGTAAGGATAGTGGGTAGGTCGGGCATGGCCGACCAACTTGAGGCATAGTCTAGCTCCCGCTTGTGTGCCTATCCTTGTTTTGCGTTCAGCTTGGGTCTAAGCCCAAGTTTCATTCCATACTAGTTGGTGGAGAACCCATGTCCTCACATTAGGCCACCAGTATGCCAAAATAACATCAGATTCCCTTTGGCTCCGTTTTGCGTGTTGGTCCTGGCATTAGGATGTTAGTTACTCTAGGACTGTTCCAAGTCGCTCTAGGCTCCTTTCCCTTCGCTCCTTGGGCTATATGCTTAAGTGCTCTAGTGCTAATGCTCCTTGGCTCAATGCTTGGGAGTTTGGCATTGTTTCTTGGCCCTGAACCTCGGGTTCTACACCACTGTCCATTGGACATGTGGCATGTGACATGTGGCATGTGTCACGTGGCATAAAGAGGGTTTAGGTTCCGCTTCGTGGTGTTATCCTATAGTAAATCACTATAGGATAAAGGGTAAAAACCACGTGTGCTACAAAAACCCAGCTATATACTTAACTAAATCCTCCAATCTTATTTTTATATCTTAGGTGTGATATAAATCTTGGAAAGACTTCCTTGTAATTTGCTTGATTTGGCAAGTCTAGTTTATAAAGATTCCTCCTGTTTGTCACAATCTTTCAATTCAAATAAAATAAGACATAGAAACTGATTAAACAAGCTTTTGAATTTAAACTTTTCAAGAGGTTATCTAGCTTAAGACTATTCAAACCCAAAGATGTTTAACTATCATAAATGTGACTTCGGGTATTGAAAATTACTTGTCGGTCAGTCCATACAAACACTCTTTCTTTACTACCACAATGGCAAGAAATCGGCATTGTTAGACCCTTTATTTGCCCCTCTTGTTCAAGTGTTAGTAAATTGGACTTTGCATCTATACTTGGCCAGATGAGCATAAAAACAAAATTCCTAAGCATCTATTTTGCCAAGCATACTTCGCCCAGCTTTTTAGTTCTCTTTTGCTTTGTTTTGCACTGGCTTGACAACAACCCTCACGTATTGAGATTAGTCCCTCAATATCATTGGATGATAGTTTACCGTATTTGCCAAACACCCTCATTATCATGCCTTTTGTGTTAGTCTCATTGCAGTCCTAAATGCTATTTATGGAAAGTGTCTAAATTCGCTCATTTGGCACAATCAAGAGTCCGTACCTTGAGGCATGTTGAAAATGATGGTCTTATAAATGGTGAGTTACGAGATGGATAGCGGTGAAGCGTTAACTCATTTTATCTATGCTTGCTATTGAAGACTTGGGTTGCAATGCTTAATTTTTTTCTAGGGAACTTTACTATTTCTCCTTAAGTAGCTTGGTGTTAGATTAGTTTTGAATTTGGTCAGATAGAGAGCGGCATGAGCTTGTCCGTGTTATGAACAAAAGTTAGTGGTGTTAGGTGTTGTAAGTCTCTATCGGTGAAGTGTGGCATTTATGTTGCATTTTGTTAAATCGAGTTGACATTTGATACTCACATAAACCTTTGAAGTAATGATGTTGGTATTGCTTGTGGTGTTGTTTGATTGATGATCAAGACATTGTGATTTTTATATCATATCCATGTGATAATGAATAATGTGTTTACGAAGTTACTTAGTCAAACAATAATTAACCCCAAAGTGGTTGATGGTGAAGCTAGTCTATTTGCACATAGTAGCATTGTAGTAACTTTGATTGAATTCTCAGTGGTGGTCCATTACGCTAAGCTTAAGTTTGTTTTTTAGTTCCTTGAGTTTGCCCATAAAGTGTTGAAAAGAGTTATAACATTAACTTGCTATGGCTTATTGGTTTATCCATTAGCACTTGGAGTAGATTGTTGAATGGAGAAGGTGTGTAGTTGTGGCATTAACATCGGTAACACTTGTGTTAGTGGAAGTGGCATTGTTATTTCAAATGATAAAGAATTTTCCTTAGACCTTGATTTTTCAAGTCATTTTTCTTGTTAGTGTTTTGGCTTCATATTGAATTTTGAAAGTGATTGAAGAAGAGTGTTAACACAATATGGATATCCGAAGATATAGTCTTCATGATCAAGCCTTGGATGTTTATTTTGCATTTTTGCGGATGTCGGTGTTGGATTTGGAGATATAGGAATGATGTTCAAAGCTTAAGCATACTATGAGTCATGAGAATTTGTGTTAAGATGAACCTATATGAAATTGTTAATAGGGAGAAGCTAGTTAAGTTTTAAAAATTTGTATTCCTAGACTGAGAATCATTCTTTCTCTAGAATGGAAAATTTTCCACAAATTTTTTTAGACTTTTCCAAT
Organism: Selaginella moellendorffii; assembly: GCF_000143415.4. Classification (NCBI taxonomy): domain Eukaryota; kingdom Viridiplantae; phylum Streptophyta; class Lycopodiopsida; order Selaginellales; family Selaginellaceae; genus Selaginella; species Selaginella moellendorffii. The sequence continues at coordinate 3,361,702 of NW_003314269.1, forward strand.
GGCTGATCTATTGATCACTTTGCTCGAAAACCATTCTGTTTTTGAAAATTAATACAAAATAGTGAAGGGGTTGGAGTTGACTTCGATTGATTTAAACCTTAATAGGTAGTTTGCCCGAAAGGGATGCTAACTTTTAGGGCTAAGGCAATTGAGTTGAATAGAGTCTGGAGTAGGTGTAAAAAAGTGGCTATTACACTTTTCTAAAAATATAACCCTTTTGCTTTTCTTCTGTAGCGTTATACTTGATGGCAAGTTGCACCTTGTATTTCATTAAACTCTATGAGAGTAGTGAGCTCTCATTGATCTTGACTTGGTCTTGGTGGCCTTATGCCTTAGTTGAGGATAGTGATGTCCAGCTTAGTTGTTTGCAATTGAAATGTTAGTACCTATACTATAGCTTTGTCGATGAGGAGGTTGTGTACTAATATGAGTTTATTTTAGTCTTCATTTTAGTTTTGACTAAATGTTAATTACGCATAGCTAGCCTCTTCAAGGCATTCTCAGAATTATTGGCTAGACATGTTGGTGAGCTTATTGCAATTGAGTTGAATTTGAGTAGTCGTTTAGTTTATGCCTGTTTATGAACCTTTATTTTGTGCCTGAGGTATTATGTTCATGTTATATAAGTATATGACTCGATGGCATGAGTTTAGTGTTTGGGTCTTATGAAGGCAAATTGAAGAGTGATTGTTAATTACT